>NC_141602.1:39954699-40129699 GCF_047967505.1 Dipteris shenzhenensis | reverse complement strand
ATAACAACTAAAAGTAGGATACTATAGAGTTTCTTAATTGCTCTTCTTTTATTATAGCCCTTTCCAAGAAGTAATAGGATTGAATTACTAAATTCAGAGATAAATGCAATCTTACTTATGCAAAGACAAGACAACCTCATATTTAGCCATATCAAAGATGTTTGAATCGATGTGAGGCAGTTCTATGATATTCAACATGGCATACCCAGGATTGATAACTTGTTAGATGACATGAAGAATCTCAGTTTTTTTCACTAAAATGAATCTGAGGTCACGATATCATCAATACGAATCTGAGGTCACAATATCAAAATGAATAGGGTGATGAGCGCAAAACAGCTTTGAGCAATGAAGGGGCCTCTATGAGTTCACCACAAACACACACACACCCATGTGGGGGTGTGTGTGTGTGTGTGTGTGTGTGTGTGTGTTGCCTTGCTGGTTTTTCTTAATGACATCCTCATTTTATAGCAAGAGAAAGCAAGAGCACATCTAGCATGTCAAACGAGTGCTGTGAATCTGAGGTTGGCCAAGATTAACACATGCACCTACATGGCAAAAAGGTTGGACATCTCAAGGACATTGTGGGCAAGAATAAAATTAGAGTGACCTCTCAAGGGTGCAATGTGTAAGGGAATGGCTGCAACCACATAATCCCACTCGGTCGAATGGATTTTGGACCTTGCCTCATTCTACAAACAATTTCTACCACGTTTTGCAAAAGGGCAGCTCCTCTCTGAAGAAAGGTGCCTTCTTGTGGCTGAAGCAACCACACACCAGCTTTGAGATCTGAAATTTGCTTTGACTCATGCCCCAATGTTGGTATGTCTTAACCTTTTAAGATCTTTTATTGTGGAGGCATACCTCTAAAGCATTTGGGGCTATTTTATGGCAAGGAAATGGGGTGATAGCTCTTGAAAGCAAAAAGTTTGATGACAAAGAGCTCACTTTATATGTATATGACAAAGAAATGTTAGCAATCCGGCATGCCTTCAAAAAGTATTATTCCTACATACAACCTATGCTCTTCCACGCGCACACACACGCACATGAGCATCCATTTATACAAAGTCAAAACTCTACCAGCTAAGGACAGACTGTCATGACAAAGGCTAGCACCAGAAGGAGAAGGACAGACTGTCATGACAAAGGCTAGCACCAGAAGGAGAAGGCTAAGCAAAAAGGAGCAGAGAGTAGCAGCAGCAGCTGTCAGACATGTTCCAACTTCCACACAGTCCCAATGGTACCTGAATTGGGCCTATATGGAGCCATGATTAGTCATGGAAGACATGACACGAATCATTTCCCTAGACACAAATGAAGAGTATTCATGCCTCTACTTCAAATTTCAACCTTGGCTTCTTAGGGATATGCTATACACCTCCAGAACCCCTACCATAAGAGTTTCTCTCATGTTGTAACTGAGATTGGGTCTCATTCCCTTTCACAAGCACGACTTAACCTTCCTACTTCCTTTATTTTTTTCCCTTGCCCTCCCTCTCTCAGCTGAAGCCAATGTCAAAAAAGACAATGACTACATAAACTTGGGAATTTAACAGTTGAAGAGTCCTACCATTCAGAAAATTGTGATTGAACCAGGTCGTTGCCTCAAATGGTTGGTTCATTGGCATTGATCATGTGCACGAGCTTCTAAGAGCAACTCCTTCACCGCTAAACTCTAGAATACATTTAACTAAATAGCCCAAAATCGTATAGCAGTTGAAGCATCGCACCATTCATAAGAGGAGCATTGCTGTTTTTCATGCACGCTATCCCTGCCTAAAAGTCGGTGCGTTGGGAATGGACTTATGGCATCCTTCCAATAGCTATGGTATATTTTTAAAGCAAAATTTGACAGATCTCTCCAGAACGAGCACTTGCCAAAAGAGTAAGAACCGATTGTAATACAAACACCCGATAACAGGCCTCACGAGTTCTGGCGGGTAACCATCCGCACAGGATGCCGTTGAAATGTGGGGCAAAAACGCCAAGGCAGCAACGCAGGACCCAAAAGGTCAACAGCCATACCATTTTGGAGGGCAATGTGGGAGTTTTCGGTGTCGACAGTGTAGAGGAGGCCTTCGTAACGAATCTCACTCTTGGAAGTGAGACTGATGAGGCTACCGATGTAGGCATCAGCAGGGCCGCCGCCGCCGGTCTCGGCCATGGAGGGAGAGGCAAGGCAGAGCTATTTCAAGGGAAGCTGGCGAGATGGATAGGGGGGAAGAGGGCAGGAACAAAGCAAAATCAGCATTGGCAGGCGAGGCATTTAGACGGAGAGGAGGAAGGAGGGGGGAGTTGTGGAGCAGAATGGAAAGGAGGAATGGGGGCCTCAGTTGTTGTGTGGTGGGATTCCATAGCTGCAGGGCTGTTTTGGCTCACAAAGCCTTTGGTACTTGGCACCATTAGCTTTCCTCACCTCACACCTTAGGGGGTTGCAAACATAGTTGCCACAACACATGCTCTACCTATATCACCGTGATCACAAGACCAACTTCATTCATGTGGTGTGGCCTGCCCCCGATGGTGCACGGACATGGGGGCAAATTGAAAGCTCAGAGCGAGAGAAGAAGAAGAAGAAAAGAGAGAGAGAAGTAGTAGAAGATGAATTTATTAACGTCCACAGGGGGCCAACTAGTATGCTTGGCCAGGATGGTCGAGTAAGATACAACGAGCTGAATAGAGGGTAGATCTGGGATACTTGAAAGCACTTTTAACAAATTTATGGGAGACGCAATGCATTGAAATCACTAGTTTTTATATGAAGAGATGAATGTGCTTTAAATTGTAGATCGTGAACGACACAAAACTTTTTGCCATGATGGTAGAGTAAGACACAAAGAACCGAATCATGGAAAGGTATGGATATTTCACTTGTAGTGATGTAGTGCCACATATTCCACAAATGTTTATCGATTATAATATTGACCTATAGTTAGACATCCATTGATCGAGTGCTTGTTCGATCATGGGCCACGATGAAGAGGAGGGCCTCAGGGACAGCTTTCTAGATATCAAATCATTTTGCTTTGCTATGGATCTCCTCTCATGGAGGGTTTTATGATTATTCATGCATGTGGTTGTTGCAACTTCGAGGGAGGGAACCCATTGCTGTCGTGTCACACAATGTCTATTTTTCTTCATTTTAGCTATATCTGGAAATAGAAGTTTGAAATCAAGTTTTTACTATGAATGTATACGAGGAACGTTTTACATTCTATACTAGGTAAACATCTTTCGAATAATTGTTTGTAGCTATATCTGGAAATAGAAGTTTGAAGTCAGGTCATTATTATGAATGTCTACAGCTAATGTTTTACATTCTATACTAGGTAAACATCTTTCGAATAATTTTCTTGAAATTATCATAAAATAAATGCAAGCGAAGCACCTAATCAGTCGCTATAAAAGTTATATTCGCATTGCAAGATAGGTAAAAGATTGTGTGTTGCGTACCTCTCCAAAAATAAATTATGTCTGACAACAAGCTCATATCGAACTTGTCAGCCCTACCAAAGATAAACAAAACTGCTAACGATCAGATGATTTGGTGGGCGATGCTAAAGATATATAAATGGGAATGCATGCAGAAGAACATGGAAGTGTGTAAAGGTGGTGTGAGGAAAAAAAAGAAAAAAAAAACCCATACATCATGTATGGCGAAGAGTCGGCACAACTGTCTTTATAAAATGATAATAGTAGGGAAACGTGCCTTTTCCCTGTTTAGTAAAATATTGTCTCTCATGTCGGAGACGTAGTATGTAAGAGCGCATCAAATTTTTGATGTGTTGCATAGAAACATAGACTATTGTAATATCATACTTACGTGCACGATCAGTTGTGCTTATTTGGTCGCCCGGTTTCCTCTGCTTATTTGCTATGCAATTCACCGAGAATATATAATTCAAACGTTAACTAGTCAATCACATGAAAGTAATTGCATGCAAAGGCAAGCATTCACTTCTTGTAAGGTGGCCAAGTAAAAATGACAACTATATATCGATGGACAACCATGCATTTAAAAATGGGAGCCATTGATCATGTCAACTCAGGCATTAATTTGCAAGACACGGGAGATAAATAGTCTAGAGCCTTTTTGAACTCGATACTCAAAGTCAAAATAGTGTAAATTGAAGAGGAGTCTTCATTCATCTATGAAAGCCAGGAATGGGTTTGTGACTTTTGGTGCAAACTAAAGAATTCCTTATGCTTATAGTGCAAACGAATGAAATAGCCACAATGTCAAAGGGAAGAAGCCAACAAGCCGTGATTACACATTTACGAAATTATTCATTATAGGCTAGTGGTTAGATGAGATAGCATTTTGAGCTAACGAGGTAGGATCACAATGTAGGTTGAGAGTTTAATATGAAACTAGAATGCTTGGCTAGGTGCTAAGTATATTGTAAGTAGCTAATAATAGGCCAATTGATCTAATAGCTTGGAATGTGCCACATGGCTTCATAGGATTTTAGAGTTTCATAAAATGCTCTAGTGCTGGCCAAGTAAAAATGACCCATGGGACCATCTCAATACAATGTAAAGAAAGTCTCCTCAAAAAGAGGGGTCAGGAATCTATGAGTTCCTAATGACACGTAAAAAGACGGGTGACAAAAGATCCCAACGCTGCCGAAGAGGTAGTGGAGAGAATTGATGTCAACTGAGCGGAGTCCTCCAGTATCTACTAGTAGTCCTCCCTGATATGTGCATATCGAGGGCACTGTAAAGCTACATGTGCCTCCGTCTCAACTGATTGTAAGTCACGGAGAGTACAAACTGTGGCGTGTCTGGGTTGATGCATCCAAGCTCCCTTCTCTATAGCAAGCATATGAGATCTCGTGCGAAACCTGGCTATATTTCTGCGATAGAGAAGGGAAATAGGTGTGCTAATGTAGGGCTGAGTAGAGGCCTCCATGGACATGTATGTAGACCAACATGAAGGGTTTATGTTGTCTTGAAGAGAGAGAGAGAGAGAGAGAGAGAGAGAGAGAGAGAGAGAAAAGGCTGAAGGAAAAGATCAAGTACAAGTAGCAAGATCAAGCATACAAATAGAAAGTGCCACTTTAGCCCAAACATAAAAATGTGTGCACAATTTCATCAAAATGTAATCTTCGCTTTCGTTAAACCAGTGAGTCTTTATAGGCCAAAAAAATTACCATGGTCGTGTAGAATCTTGTTTTCAGTAATTTCAATGATTACTTAATTTGCCATGGAGTAAGCCAATTCATTCATGGTGATACATACATCAAATAGAGTAAGGATTGGAGCCAAAAGGACTCTCACAACTATGAGTCTATTCCTTTCTCTTTTTTCCTATTTTCCTTTGGTCCAAACCTCTAATATTTCATTCAAACCATTTCAGTAAATCCACAGAGGTCTATCATCCATAATCAAGCCTTAGTATCAGTAAAGTCACAAAGTATCCTACCAATATAAAGTATGCTCTTAAATTCTCAATGTAATGAAGTCAAGGGAGAATATAGTTATAATGAAAGACCTCAATTCGCAAAGGTTAAAGTCTATATATATATATATATATTCATCTCCCGAATTCCTTAATGACATAGCAAATGCTTACATGACTAGAGTTAGAGGAACATGTTGGAGGGGCTATTCATTGTTGATAAAGTTATCCAATTTCAAGTCATCTATACCAAATTATCAATTAGGCTCTATGGTAGACTAAAGTATGCATATATCCATTTCTCCTTCCTTGGGGTAGGCTTAGTACCCAAGAGGAAATATGCTAACGAGTTCCCCCAAATTATAAAACTTCCTAGATTGCCACCCCCTTATAGGGGAGGGCAAAGTAAAGGTGTGTGTGTGTGTGCATGCGTGCGTGCATGCTTGTGTGTGTGTGTGTGTGCGTGCGTGTGTGTGTGTATGTGTGTGTGTGTGTGTGTGTTAAGATTAGACAAGAACCCTAAAAGAAAGTCCAATAATATATGCACAACACAAAACATGATAAGGTTATCTAGAAAGGTAATGATTATAAATAACCATGTAAACAAATTTTAAATGTCAAGGTTTGATTACATTAATTTGTCCAAGGATAAAATGTTGTACAGTACTTCAAACAGCAATGCTCATACCTGCCACCATCCAATAAGAAAAAAAGATAGAACATTGCATTACCCTTACGCTAGTTGGAAAGACAACCAACATAACATTGCTGGACTTGTTATCAATGTCCAAAGCATGTGCCAAGAATTACGATCCAAGGAGACACACCATGGGTTAGAACTATCAAACCATACACACTACACATTAATACTACATATACTACCAATAAAAAGGTATCCATTTATAATGGCATTCCATTAGATGTATAGAAGTATTTGAGAGCAAACAGTCCATGCTTATTAAGAAGCATAGATCAATGTTAAAAAACTCATTTTTTAGGTTAATCTATTACTAAGTCATTGCCAAAATTAGGTGCTTTTGATTATCCACTTATGACATAAAGATAAAAGGCTTAACTAATAAGCCAAAACACAATGGGGATTCCTTCTACTCTGAAACCTAATGATGCAAGCATATCATGAAGCAATCAATAGGGCTTTGTGGAGCTAAGAATTGATAGCGTAAGTGAGAGAGAGAGAGAGAGAGAAAGAAAGATTATTAAAGTCTTCGGAAGACCAATGGGTCTATGAGACTGTAAAAAACGTGGTAGTGGAGCTACTAAACGAGCATCCACACCAATGCAGAATGCAAAAAAATTAAATGGTAGTACTAATTCCTAAGTACAACATAGTCATATCTCGACTATATATATCATCGTCGACATCATCATCATCATCATCAGCATCAGCAGCAGCACATCAGGATGGATGAGGCTATGGAAGTGGAGGCATGAGGTCAACAATAGAGCCTTGTCGCCCCCCTCGAGGGTGCAGTCTTGCTATGTCTCTTGGTCGTAGCTCTGTGTCTAACCAAGGCCACTGTGACCCCTGAGCTCTGACCCTAAACAAGGAGGGGATGTCCCCAAGTATGATATGTGAGTCAACCCTCTCTCTGAGCTATCAGGTCACAGGCTCCGGGTCACGATCATGTCGACGTCTCGCCTCGTGGGGGTCTATGTGATCTGGCTAAAAGAACTCTGTGATAGAGCTTTGAGAGGTATTAGTCAAGGAAGAAGTCTCCTCCTATCTCTATGCTCGGAGTATCCTATCACGGTGTCTAAGCACCTCATGAATGAAACCATCCAAACATCGCTAGTCTAGATAGGAGAGAAAACGCAAGCTAAAACCACATTACTATCTCTAAAGAGGTAGTAGAAATGCCCTCGGATCTCATAGTAAACAGGACACCTGAAGATGAAATGCTCCTCTGTCTCAACCTCCTGCATGTCACATAGAGTGTGATGTGCCTCTCCCTGCTGCTCTGCCGCTCTCGATACGAAGTCTGTGTGAAGAGACCTGGAACTGCTGTCCAAGGGAGATCCTCACCGAGTAAGGTAAGTGAATCTATGTGTATCTTGGTGGATCAATGAAACCCTCCACTGTGATATGTAAGAAGTGATCTTTGCAGAAGCCCAACTTCACTGGAAGATCACTCGGGACCAACCAAGTCCAAAATGTGTAGTTGTAGTAGATCATCAGGAATAACCTGGTTGACCTCGTGTGATGGGAGGGGAGAGAAAGGAGCATCCATGTTGTACTGGAAAGGAGGTAGTCTGTCCATGTGGAGCCCTTGTCCTACAAACCATCTCTCTGTGCGTGCATACCAGCACCTCTGGTCTACCCCTACTGCAAGTGCCATAGAAGAGGACACTGCTAGCCATGGTATCCTGCTACGCTCGGATTTGTAATCCCCATACTCCCTGACTCGGTACATATACGTAATGACCTAAAATGCAACATCTAGCTATAATGGGGGTGACCCAAACTCCGCCCGAATGATCTCGTGAGGGACGGATGGCATACCATGGCTCATCTGTGATAACATGAGAACCTGTGGCCGCTCCACCCTGGCCCACTCTGTATCCGACAAGTGTGGCCCCCAGCATGGACTGCCATATATCCCTGCTGGGTGGACCAAGGAGTCAAAAAGCAACCCTTTTGTCTGTGGATCCTGAGAGTGAGAGTGGAAGCACTGTCTCTCTAGTCTAGCCAATGAAGCATATCCTCTGCTTAGGCACGCTTGCATCGCGAGTCTCATGGTGAAGATGTGTTCGAAAAAGACGACCCCAAGATAAATGTATGATGAAACTACCTCAACGGGGGGCCCATCAAATGTGAAATGCTCATCATGCATGACGGCTCGAGATGTATTGAAGATCATAACCTTGGTTTTACCCAAGTTGACCTTCAAATCATGAGACTCACAAAAGGACTGTAGCGCGTCAAGGTGTCTCTGGAGCCCCTCTACTAAGAAAGGCAAGAGAGCCACATCATCTGCATAAAGTAATATCCAGATCAGCATGCTCACAAGAGAGCAACCTACCTCACCTTGTGCCTGCATCACTGTCTCGAGCTTATCAATGTAGAGGCCAAACAAGGTAGGTGATAATGGGCACCCTTGTTTGACCCCGATAGTGCTCATGATCTCGTTTGTCCATCTAGATCCTTTTCGGACTCTGCCTAAAACTTGCTCATATAGTGCCATGACAACCTAAACGATCTCCTAGTCATAACTTAAATCCCATAGGCATCATATGAGGTGGGCTCTCGGAACGACGTCAAATGCCTTGCGAAAATCCAGAAAACAATAGTAAACCCTCTGCTTCCGTGCCCTCACCTCCTCAATGATACATTTGAGAGTGAGAATATGGTCCATGGTCCCATGATCCTACTTGAAACCAGCCTATCCTGTTGCTCTGAGTCCTTGACACTTCGCAAATCTGTTGACCTCAGAATCAAGTACTGATGCATTAATCTTGGACATGACATGTCCAATCGTAATGGTGCTATAGTTTTCTGGGTTTATGGGATCCCCTACCTAGTGGATGGGTGAGATAGTGTTGATGGTCCAAGTGCGTGGAAACCCCAAGCAAACAGCTTCATTAAATAGCTTGGCTAAGATCAGGGCTAGGAGGTTAATCCCATATGCAATGAACTCAATGCATAGTCCCTCACGATCCTTCGCTCGGCCATTATGAGGTTTTATTATGGCATCCTTGAGGGTCCAGGATGTGGGGCATGGCATATGTGATAGGTTAGGGGCTAGGGGCTAGCTGATTTGGGATATCAAAGAGAGAGAGAGAGAGAGAGAGAGAGAGAGAGAGAGAGAGAGAGAGAGAGAGAGAGAGAGAGGAGTGCACACGATATAGCTACCTGTATACTACGTTAATATATATACATGTGAACCCCTTATGGTTAGGGTTAGGGTTTGCAATTACACTTGGTAAAGTAGAGGGTGCATGTACAAGACCTTTTTGTGGATTTTGTTTGGTGCATATGATAGCATCCAAAACTGAAAAGATAACTGAAAATAATCAAAGTAGTATGTGCATGTGTGAGCATAGTGACTATGTAGTGGAAGCATGTACAATGAGTACAACTTATGAGATCTTGTACATAAGGTGCATTTCCCCCTCTTAAGTTGTGGGTCATCAAAGGACTTTGGGATTAAAAACCGAGAAGATGGGCCAAAAGGAAGAGAAAGGAAATATGCAAAAAGTAAAGTCCACCTAGATCAAAGACTGGTCAATTGAAAGATGACTACGTGGAGAACTATGTGTATGGCTACATGTCGAGCTTGTCAAAGCTGAGCATGTCATAAGTTGCCGTGAACAGTGCAACTGCTCTATAAAAGAGGCATCCGGATGTGAGGCTAGTTGATGTAGTGATGGAGAAAGAATCCGGTAGGTTGTGACACACGAGGGTGTCACCAACCCAACAGAACTAACAACAATGTGTGGGATATGCTGCAGTAGAACTATAATCTCTATCAAATGTTGTGAGATCCAAGAAGACTGCATAGTTGGTGTGGACAGAGTGATCCAAGGGTTGAAAATATAGGGCCAAAGGTGTAGGTGTGATACACTGCTCTGTTGATAAAGAGGCCCGCAAAACTGACAAGGTACTCAAATGTGTATGCTCAATTGTCATGAGCTAAAGGTTGCCTGATCTGCATATGGCTGAACATCCATCAGCATGGGATGTAGCATCTGTCATAGGCTCGTCAAGAAGGAGGTGACAGTAAGAAGGCCTAGAAGCCTAAAATACAACTGAGAATGCATGAGATATCCTTGAGGCATATGCGGTGCCGAATGTTGATGTAGGGATTGATCTATAGTCCTAGATCCAACCACTAATCTGCATCAAGTATGTACTGTATAACAGCCATAATAGCATGTTGAAACACTAAGTCGCCCCAGGTTGCACTATGGCTGAACCTGATGTTGTCCACTACGCTAGGACAAGACCACACTGATGCATAAATATCCTCATGTTGAGGAATGATCTGCTGATCTGAGGTAGTGGTGAAACTTGGACCCAAGGGTGGTGTAGATGCAGCATGACTAAGCCGATGCTGAAATGTCCTATATACTGATGTGCTGATCTGAACTGCTTGTGGAAACTGTGTCCAAGGTATGCTCTGTGTCAAAGGTGAAGGCATCAACGATGGATGCTAGAATGGAATCACTTGAGCACTGTGGCACTTATCTCCACATGCAGCTGGAGATGTGAGTGCCTCATACTAAGGGCTTACCTACTGAATAACTGCATGATCAATGGTGAACACCTTTGACATATATGTATCTGATGTGACAATAGATGGAGTCGGATTCATGCATGAAGATGATGGATGTGCATCATAAGAATTAGTCTGTGCTGATGTCAATGAGAGTGCCTCATGCTGAGGTCTTATAGTCAAATGTGCCTCATACTGAGAGGTTATTGAGAAATGTGCATGATCAAAAACTACGAGTTGATCCATGCTAACATCCGAAGCACCTGTGTCCAACACTCAAGACCAATGAGGCTTGAGTTTGCATCATAAATTGGTACATATCCTATGGCAATGAATGGTCGAAGAAGGTTCTCTTTCAACTCATAGATCTCGTTTGGAGCCATGACTAGTGTATCATCAACTGTGTGATGTGAATAACTCCATGCTGGATGTAGTCCAGTGCTTTGTCCAAGAGGCTTACCGGTGAGAGTGTCTATACATGAGAACATTATAAAAGAGTTGCCACTGGGGGCTTATGCCGATCTATCAAAACCAAGTCATGTGGTGGAAGAAAGGGAAGGAACAACCGCGTGCCAAGGATCAAGCTTGTAGTGAAATGACTATCGAAGGTAGCCAAGAGGCTGTACAAGGCTCTTGTATGTGTATAGGAACCAATTGCCAAAAATAGTCAATAAATATGAATGTACATGGACAACATTTGTGCGTGGAAGAAGAATGCAACCATCCTGAATCCAAGGAGGAGAACTCTGCCAAGTGTCGCCAATCATGATGAGCTACCAAATGCCAAAAGTATTGAACTCATGTTAAATGTGTGAGTGTATAACTGATGATAGATCCGATGGGATAGACATCGGTGGGAACTACTCGAGTAATGTGGCAAAGGCTTACTTGGCTTGGTGGAGTTGGAGCTCCTAGTCTACAGCTAGACTCTACAGCTAGACTACACGTTGAAGCGCAAAGTGTAGCTAATGAATTTTATCTTGATTCATTTTAAGTGCTTGGTATGTTGCAAAGGATCAAGAGGTAGTTTCGATGATGAGGATTCAATGATGCTAACCTATGGAAAATGAAAAATGCAGATCTAAGGTGCTCATCTCGTAGAGCATGATTTAGCGATCATTTTTTACTTTTTGGATCACGTCCAAATTCCACCTGGATCAAAAGTTATGGCTCTCATAAGAATGGGCCAAACATTGATCACAAGAGGGTGGTCAAAATGATGAGGTGGTAGCAATGATGTGGCACTATGGGTCACCACCTCTATTGGCAAGAGCGTCGCCTCATGTGTGGTCATTTGTAGTAGAGTGTCGAGTCGGCCTTTTTGTTAGAGCCACTTGGCAGATGACACTTCGTGAAGCCTAGGCTGAGTAGGCAGATGCAGGAGCTTGTAGCATGACTATTTGTGAAGTCGTCAGAGGAGCTTGGGTTGAGCTGAGGTGGTTGGGAAGTCTTTTGCCTTAGGCTATAGAGGTCGAAAGCACTGATCTTGGAGGTAGAGGAGCTTGTTGAGGGGAGAGAACATCACCTGTTGTAGCAGCCATGCTATTGGACTCATAGAGGCTGGTGGTAGCCCATTGAAGCTTGAGTAGCTATGAAGGTCCGCCGCTTGCTCGAGTGGATATCATAGATGGAGAGGTTGTGGTGAGCATGGCTATGGAAGCTCTAGACTGTCATGCCGATTATGGCATTGGAGAGGCGATAGTCATTGGCTAGGTTGCCTACACTCAGTTGGAGATAGTCATTGCTGTAGAGGTTGATGGATGGAGGCATTGCAAGTGTTGCTACTCATGGCTAGAGGCTCTCAGTCTATTTAGAGTTGTATCGCCTAGGCTAGGAGCTTAGAAGCTCATGTAGAAGTCTCATGTGGAGGTGCCAAGCATCTTTGCTTGTTGGCGTCACTCTGGGCTTTGTTGTAGGAGTTGCATACTAACTTGTTGTGATGCCATGGCCCATCAAAACTGGGTTGCTAAAGCCACCTACGCTGTTGCCCATTAGGATGGAGTGGGTGCTCTTCTCACTACCATCCAATGAGTATATTGCCATTGGCTAAAGTTGTTTGATGTTGAGATGCTGTGGAAGAGTTGCTTGGAGTTGAGAGCTCGTAGAAGCCTTCCCTTGTGTTGCTCTGCATGTTCGTGGGTGTCTCTTCTTTTATTCTCTTCTGGGTGCTCCTACCTATTTTATTCTCTTCTGGGTGCTCCTACCTATTTTATTGTCTTCTAGGTGCTCCCACCTATCTCTGTACTTTCAGTGGTGGTTGTGAAGGACGTGGCTAGCTACAAGGTGTTCAGCATTAGTCTTGCCAAGCTGGGGAGTAGAGGCTATGGAGGGGGTACATCAAAGTTCTTGCCTCTTTGCGCAGGCTTCGCACGGAGAGGACATTATGCTCCCAATCCTTTTTGACCTTCGTTTGGCACAGATAGGGCGTACCCAAGAGCATATCGTATTTCGGTTATCAGAGCCTCCATATTCAGCACCACAAAGGAGACGATGAATGAAATGCCGGCCACCTCCAAGACTACCGCTCGTAAGATCCCTAGTAGCCAAACTTGATGCTGATTCACCATGCGGACTTAGAACGGTGCTGGTTCCCATGACATCCATCCCATCTCCTGGCATGTCGTTAGGGTGACAATGTTGACTCCAGAACTTCCGTCCCCAGAACTTGCTCGAAAGTCTAGCCTTGTGCTTTTGCCATTATCATAGGAATCCTCATATCCATGGAAGGAACTTCCGACACCGAAGAAGAATTAACTTGGCATACACCAACCTCTTCCGGCCCCGCTGGCTCCAATGACAAAACATGTGTGCCTCAGGATCTATGGAGCGCTCTAAGGTGGATGGAACCTATGTGGAAACATGATGAAGAGAGTGCTCATGACATGTATCTCAAGTCAATTAGGTTCCAAGATAGATTAGCTTGGACTCATAAAGAGAATCTTGAGATAGTGCAAAGTGCTTGATTGAATTACTTCAAATGAACCTCCCTTTTATAGGTGAGGGTACTTACATCCATTTGCTTGCTCACATGTGGGATATCTCCTCCATGCCATGTGGCAGCTTACCCTTTGCTCATACCTTTGCTCTACAAGTGCTCATGGCACCACAACTCTCAACACCTCCCCTTGGTGCCATAATCCTTTGGCTACTGCAAGGTGGTCAGATGTGAGTTACAAATCCATCACTTCCCCTTAGAGCATACATTGCTACTTAAGGTGGTCAAGTGTGGCTTCTACATGTCAATACCTCCCCTGGGTGCTTTCATAGCTACTCTCAGGTGGTCAGGCTTGATTTACAAAATATAGGCAAGGTTGGCAAGGTTTTTGCTTTTCAATACATTCCATTTATGTCATCTTTTGGCTCATGGCTTGATGATGACCTTGTTGTCTTCTTCGCTTGATGCATGATGCTTTGTTCTTCCATGTGCCTTAATGCTTTATGTGTGGATGCCATGATTTTTGCTATGGTCATCTCATGCAATTGTGCTTTTGGCATGCTTTGTGACAATGATATGTGCATTCATGCTTTGCTTTTTCATTTGTTGCAAAGGTCTTACCAATTGATTTCTTTCAATATTGGCAGTGTCTAATTGCATACAATGATTTTGACATGACAGGCGCGTAGAGCTTAAAAAGACGATCACTTTTCCTTTTTGGAGCGTGTGCAAATTCCTCTTGGATTGCAAGTTATGGCTTGTCAACGATTCTGTGAAGAAGAGGGCCTTTGATGATGTGGCATAGGCATTCATATGCTGCTTGCAGAACTGTGCTTGGCAAGGGGCCCTATGCCATGTGGTAGGAACTTAACCTAACTCCAATAACCTAACTATAGTAACTTTACTCTAGCAGTAACTTAACCCAAGGCCATACTTAACCAAGGTCCAAGTCAGTTAACCATGGTTAGTTCCTATCTTTCCACGTGTCTTAAGGTCACTAAACCTTAGAGAAGAAGGAAATCTCTGCTTCTCTGCATCGACGTCGGGAGGCGTGGGCATGGCGACGGAGCTGCGAATGAACAGGAACCAGGTTGCTTGCTGTGCTTTGGAGCATAGCATCCCGTGGCTGTGGCTATCTGACGGGGAAGCTTGTTTTGTAGAGGCAACCGCTGTCATTGTAGTTGTGAGGCGCGCAGAGCTGCTTCGTTGCTTGCAACGAGGCAGCTGTTGATGGAGTCGTTGGTCGACCGTGAGAGTCGTAGATGGCGCGCTAGTCGTGTAGCTAGAGGCATCGTTGACGAAGGCGGTTGGAAGAGCATCGACTGGCTCGTTGTAGAGGCAGTTCATGTAGATGTTGCTCGCCCGTCGTAGATGGAGGTCGTCCTTGTTCGTTGCTTGGTCGTTGGTAGGCGCAGAAGCTCGTGGACGGTGTTGGAGTGTCGGAACTGGTAGAGTTTGGAGCCGAGGCTATAGAGGTGCCTTACGCTGGCCTTGTAGGAGCGTTGCTGGAGAAGGCCACCTTCAAGTTTGGCAAGTTGCTGTCGTAGATGATGGTCTGGCAAGCCGCTCTATTGGGGTCGCATTGGAGCTCGCAGGGCTGGCTGTTGATGTCGATGGGCTTCTGTTGGAGCTGCCTCCTTCCAGTCGCCTAGGTTGTGGGCTTGTAATGTTGCAGCAGCTACAGTCTTGTTGGCTTGTTGAAGTCGCCTCTGAGTGGCGTTGGTCGTGTCTGAGTCTCCCTCTTTGATGGAGAGGTCCAAGCCACCCTTGAAGCTGAGTGTTGGAGCTTCATTCTGGCTAGCAACCTCCTTATGGATACACAATGGTCACAAAACTCTATCTATGTTCCAGATAGGATAGATAGGATGATTCTCTTTCTCTTTCAAATCTCAAAGATAACCTTTCGTTCTCAAACAGCATGAAAGAAAGCTCTCTCAACCAAATTTCTCACTTTGGAAGAGAAGAACAACTCTCACAGATCTATCTCACAAAATAGATTTCTAAAAAGAAATGAACTCTCTCTCTCTCTCATCAAGAATGACGGAGGTATCTCAAAGCAATGAACGGAATTTTCATTCAATGGACGGAATTCTCTCAATCTAGAACAAAAAAAACTAACCTAGGAGAAAAAACATGAGCTCCTAAGACATGCCTACAACTAAACTAGGAATGGAAGCAATCCTAGTGAACTACTAATGAGCTAAACTAGGAGAGCTAAACCTATGCTCTGATACCATGACAAAACATGTGTGCCTCAGGATCTATGGAGCGCTCTAAGGTGGATGGAACCTATGTGGAAACATGATGAAGAGAGTGCTCATGACATGTATCTCAAGTCAATTAGGTTCCAAGATAGATTAGCTTGGACTCATAAAGAGAATCTTGAGATAGTGCAAAGTGCTTGATTGAATTACTTCAAATGAACCTCCCTTTTATAGGTGAGGGTACTTACATCCATTTGCTTGCTCACATGTGGGATATCTCCTCCATGCCATGTGGCAGCTTACCCTTTGCTCATACCTTTGCTCTACAAGTGCTCATGGCACCACAACTCTCAACATCCAACTCCTTATTGAGGGATTGCAGTAATTGTCGATGGAACCTAGGTACCAAGTTGAGCAACCTACCAAGCGAAATCTATATAGGTACCTCTAGAACAGACTCCATTTCTAGCTCCCTTTGTGGAGAAATTGCCCACATCTTGGCTAGATTAGCCACTAAAAGTAGAGCTACTTCGATTACATTTGAACCATTGCTTGACTCTCTGGCTCTTTGAACTTTTCCTCGACAATCTTTGGCTTTGATTGGGCAACTGGATCTCCAAATTGCAGCTTGCATGACACCTCGGTCACCATTTCTTGCTCAATTGACTTCATCAAAGGGGCCTCTTCTGCCACCAATTCTCGGACTTGCTGACATCGCAATTGCTCCTGTATCGGCCAATCATGTCACCTTTCTTTACGGCCACACCTTGGAGTGAGCCTGGAGTTTTGTGCCAGCACGTGTGATGATATTGATTTCTAGGCACACTAACGGATCATCCTCCATAATGTGCATCTTCCCCATCACCTTTTGCCACTCTGCTCGTTGACGATCCCACTCTTGAGCATCCAGGCATTCATCCTGCCAATGGTCTTCTACTAAACTGAATAGACATGTTTCGGCCGATTTAGCCCATGACCTCCACCACTACATCTGTGACCACTGCCATCGCCGCCACTGCCTCTTTGGCCCATCGATTGTGGATGCACCTTTTGCACATAGAATGCTCCCGAATCCTACTCGCCAGAAGCTGCCCACTGCAGTTGACCCCTTACGCGTTGCCCGCGACCATTATAGTGGTAGCCAGCTGTGTTGTGGGTGTTGGTCATGCATATCACACACCATTTCTCATTGAGTGCACACTCCATTGCTGCATTCCTCGAATTACCATAGTGCATGCACCATAATATTTCAATGCTTTGCCAGTCGAGCTGTCATTGGAAGTCCCTAGAGCAACCTTTCCTCTTTTTGAGGCTTTCTGCATCTTCTTTTTCGCTTTTGAGACAGACTCCTCATTGTTGGTTTCTTCAGGGCTTTCTTCGGAATTGTCATCCTCTGAATCTTGATCACTATTATCTGGCTTCTTGGATTTTGATGATTTCTTCTTGGCTTTGGCTTTTGAGGACTTGAGATTCTTGGCCACTCTACTATGCAAAGCCTCTCTTGCTCGCACTACTTGTTCCATGACCTCTATGAGCCCCCATTTGGACCCGATCCACTGTAGCCAATGTCGTTCACAAATCACGGGACAACCTCAAAATGTAGTGAACACTTCTTGGGTAGGCCGATCCGCTACAGGCACACATTGTAGAAGTAGACAAAATTGGGCCGCATAATCCTCCACATCTTGATCTCCCTCATCCAACTGCCACCACAGTCCTTTTAGAGTTTATGGTATCATTTTCTCTTTATAAAACCGTCTCAAGGACGCAGTGTAGATGAGATCATATGTGGTGAAATGGTCCACCGCATACTCTGCAAGCCACCTTGATGCCTTGCCCACAAAGGTTGATTCGAAGACTTCCTTCTATTGGAGTGCCACCACAGGTGGCGGGTTGTTGATAGCATACACCTCCAATTGCGTGACATGAGCATTGGGGTCATCGCTTTTTTCCCCCAGAACTTGGTATACTTAACTTGGGCTGCCATCCATCTCCCTCTTGTGGGTTGAATGATTGGTCCACTTGCTCTTGATGGCCCTCCTTGTCCGAATTGATTATGTGAGGCTGTCATCGGAGAAGAGGATGCACTCATCAGCACCCTGCGTCCATCCAAGGAGACCCACACATGCAGACCTGAGTGTGTACAAGGTGATGAGTGGAATGTAAGGGTGTCCCCTTGCTACGGTTGGATCCACCAAGGGGACCTGGAGACATCTCGTTTCCATGACTGGGGTCATCACTCCTCCTGTGTTAAGGGATCAGAAAGACCTTGTGAACATGTTTGCATGCATGCTTATTATAAGGATAGCAAGTGCAGAATCTGCTCCCAAGACCATCGAATGAGGTTGGTCATGGCAATCTCCATGCTCTCCATATCGTAAGCAGGTTGTTGTGGTTCCATCCGCATCAGATGGAGCGCGTCTTGAAATTTTTGAATCTGACGCCTTACTGCTGCAATCTCCTCCTGAACCGCTGCATGAGTATGTGGCGATGCCTACAACGGACCATGTGACATTCCTCCACAATTACAGCAAGGAGAGGATGACATGAGAATGGAAATACCCCATCGTAGATGGGCAATTTGCCAAATCATGACTTTCCTTGCATGAATAGTAAGAATGCAGATTGATTTCCTGTTATTGCATAACCATGCAAGTTAGGAGTAGTGTGACTGAGAGGGGTGTGCGCGGGTAGGTTAGTCGCAAGGATTGACGGTTCGGTTCTTCAACGGTTCCTAACCAATATCTTGTTCTTTTATGCATGCTATTACTAGCATTCTAACTCTATTCTCTATAGAGATATATGAGCTCTTGCTCTGAGATATATACATCTTACGCAGTGTTATGGTGATCTTCTTTTCTTGCTTTGTTTTTAGTAGATGATGCGTTGTGTATTCATTTTGATACCTCGTAGCGTCTACGTGGTATAGTGATGCTACACATTGGCTGCAACAACTGAGAGATGCTCAAGGATAGATGCACACGAACCCCCAAGAGATTTTGGAGATGACTATGGATTTTTACAGACAATGGTGCGGGTTACATAGGGAGTAGCAGTGCCCTTGGTAGATGCAATGCAATCGGTACTTGCAAAAATGGTGAATATGGCGGATGGCCTCGACGATCACAAAGAAGAGGCATTCCTCAAAGTCAACCCAGATTTGGCACCGCTATTTATGGTCAATGCGAAAGGAATTACGGAGCATTATCTTCACCAGAGTCTTTTTGTGGGCTCCATTAGCATAGTCCAAGATGAGGTGGTTGAATAGCAACAAGCAGTAGTTGACATAGATTTGTGGAATCTTCTGTAGTAGTAGGAGCGGGAATTTGAGGAACGAATGAACGGAATCACAAGGGTGCAAGAAGATGCACTGGAAACAATCTTTTTGGGGGAAGATGACACATCAAAATCGGTGAAAATTAGCACTCTTCTAGCAGCAGAATTTCAAACTGCGCTGGTAGCATTACTAACAGACTTCTTTGATGTGTTCTCCAGGGACTATGCCAACATGAAGGGATTGGATATGAAGTTCCGTCAACATCGGGTGAGCTTGAAGCCACCGAATGCATCTTTGACCAAGACACAGAGGTATCGAATGAATTTGCATGTGGCCAAACAAGTGCAAGAGGACTTGGAGTGCCTATCAAGGGTGGGATTTGTAGCACTAATTGAGAATCCGGAGTGGATCTCACCAATTGTCATTATGCCCAAGAAAAATAAAAATCTGCAAATTTGTTTGGACTACCGCAAGTTGAATGTGGCCATGGTACCAGATCTATTTCCTCTGCCTTACATGGACTCAATGCTTGATGAAGTGGCGGGTCATGAGCTGTACTCATTTTTGGATGGTTATAGTGGGTACAACCAAATTTGGATGGCTCCGAAGGATCAAACCAAAGACAACATTCACAACATCGCGGGGAGTATATGTGTGCACAGTGTTGTGGTTCAAACTGTGGGGGTTAAATGCCACTACACCTTAACCCTGGTTATGTACAATACTCAAACACATATGTATATGGATGACATAGAAGATTAGGGTGTTCTATACCCACCAAAACTTATGTGGCTCTCTCTTCTGGTTCTCCCATTCTCTCACTTTCTTTCGTTCTGCTTCTGTTGTGAGATCTCTCAACTGGTATCAGAGCACAGGTGTTCTCTAGGTGAGCCTGGGTGTGAGCCTAGAGCTCGAAGTCTACTGGTGCAGCTCTGTGGGAGGAAGGAGAAGCTTTGTTGGCTGACTCTCCCTACATCCTGGTGTGCAGAGACCTTACAGAAACCTTTGGAAAGTTATCTGAGTGGTTTTAGAGCAAAAAAGACGTTTTTTTATGATTCCCTTGTTCCTTTCGATGATTGAGAGTTCGGAATGACTTGCAGAGGCAACCATTGCTTGCTTTTGGTGTCCATTGCACTTTAGGAATTTAAAAACTTCTTCATTCTTGAATTCGGGATCATTTCATTGGATTTTATTCTCATTGTCTCTGCTTTAACGTTTTTCTACCAGTGTATTGAAACTCAAGTTTGAAGCAACCATTCATAGAATTTTCAGTTCCAGTGGACTCAAGGGTCCTAAAACTTCTATGTTGCTCATCATTTGCACTCTGGTGGTGTTTACAGGTTTGTTTGCAAAAACATTTTTTGGTCCGTGTGTTGGACCCGGTGATTGGGACCACGATTTTTAAATTCGTATGCTCCATTACATTTCGAAGGCCCAAAAGCCCCTACTTGGGAGCTCTTGTGTGATTCCACGGAGATTTGGAGAAGCTTCATCTCTCTAAGGTGCCAAATCGTCCATTTCTCTGTAAAAAATCCATTCAAAGGTTCAAACCTTTGATTTTTGGAGTATAGGTCAATTGCAAGGGTTGACTCCCCGTTTTCCATTTACTGGTTGGGATTTGGAGTTTCAGTAGAAGAGAGATACTTGCAGATTGTCTTTCTGAGTCCAATTATGCAACGATGCCCATGTTTTGAGGCATCCTAGGTTCTATTTTCACTAGCGATCATTGTCATGGGGCCGTGATTTCTTGGATATACCTTATGCAGATCACTCTAGTTGTAGTCTAAGCCATGTGTGCTCATTAGTGGTTTGTGTTGGGTGGTAATGGATGCTTTACAAGCCATTTGGATGCATTTCAATCCTTGTTGGATGCACAGATAGGCCCAGATTGCCTTGTGGGATGCTTTATTAATGGACGTTTAGCACACAGATGCTATTTTATGTTGAGAGATAGCTTTGACATATTGCAGTGGATGCTAAGGGATAGCTTTGACATATTGCAGTGGATGCATAGGTTGTGCTATGATCTCTTGGGTGAGATTTTGTTGGGGATGAAGCATTTTCTGAGGAAATCTTTCGAGCATCTAAGTGAAGGAAAGAAAAAGCTTCCAACTATGCATAAATATGGCAAAAATTGATCAGAAGAAAACATAGTTTCACTTAGAAATATGCAAAGTATTATAGCAATGCCTATTTTATACAAAAATATTTAGGTGAATCTTTAGGAATGGTGAGAGCATAATGGGATGGCTTTGAAGAAACCCACATGTAGAGTAGATTCTCTATGAAAATTCCCTTATGATCCTTCTTATAACTTTTACTTAATAGGGGGTGACATTGAAAACCCTCTCTCAACCTATCTTCATGAAAGGGTTTCTTTAAAGAAAACTCATTAAAGCAAGCCATCCAAGTAGTTTTGCTAGTGAAACCCCTTTGAAGCAAGTCTCCCAAGGTAGTTTCGCTAGCAAAACTACCTTGGATAGCACTTTTAAAAGTGACATAACTTTCATATCCAATGTCCAAATATAGTCATTCAAACACTCAAATTGATCGGAACACCCCCTTTGAGCACATCTGTGCAGTTATATTTTGGAAAATCTTGCATATATAGTATTAAATATTACATGTATTTTATGAGAGTGATATATAAGCCCAAGTTAATACTTATTTATAGTAATTTAAACTTCTTTAGAAACATGTTCATAAATATCTTGTTATTTATGCTATAAAAACACTAGAAAGATATTGCCATATGATATAAATGTGTTAATAAGTAATTATATATGCATAGTATTATTACATTGAGAGTGATTATGAGGGATGTTTCTTAAAGGAATCAACACTTTTTTAAGGTAATAATAGGGGTACAAAGGGATCTCTCTAAATAAGAAAATTATGCTGTGTAAAAATGAATGAGTGACTAGTCTATATATTTTTATGATAAAGGGATCTAGTTCTAGTGAAAATAAAAGTGTAAAAACCATGTTTCCTAAAGAAATACATTTTTTTAAATCTCTTGAAAAACACGCTCGGATAAACCTGCTCATAGGTTTTTGCTCGTAAAATTGATGCATCCAATTTTGTTGATGCATATGCTCATGGACAACATTTATGCTTGAGGCATTTTGGCACTTATTGGCATTGGGATTGCCATTGTTTTGCCATTGCAGGTGGCATTTTCTTTTGGGCTAGATTTGCTCATATGGATGCATAGTATATGCACATGAGTTAGATGCATTTTGATGCTTTGAGCCTTTGAGGTTTGGTGATATTACCTTCCATTTTGGCATACACATTTGGGTGCACCTGGTATTTGGTGTGATTTCACTCTTGCAGGTACTAGCATTTAGGATTTTGTTTCATTTGCATCATGGCATCCTCTTCCATGTTTGAAAAGAAGTTTTTCAACATCAAAAAGTTTGATGGGACAAACTTTTCTTTGTAAAAAGAACAGATAAGGGATGTGCTTATTTAAAAGAAGAAGATTAAACCCTTGGCAGGGATTGGAGCTAAGCCTGCAGATATGTTTGAGGATGATTGGAATGAGTTGGATGCATTAGCAAAGTCTACTGTTAGATGTCATCTTGTAGAGTTAGTTTACTTTACAGTAGTAAATGAGCAGACTACGGAAGATTTTTGGAAGAAATTATGTGCCACTTATGAGAAGGAAACTGCCTCTAATAAAGTTTACCTCATGAAGAGGTTGTTTGAGCTGCAGATGAAGGAAGGGGTCTCCATTGCTTCTCACTTGAATGAATTCTATATTATTTTTAGCCAGCTTAAAGCTCACAAAATGAATTTTTTTGTGGAGACTAAGGCAATATTTCTCTTGTGTTCATTGCCATCCTCATGGGATACCTTCTGTACAGCTACCACCAGTAACTCTGCACCTGGTGGAGTACTGAAGTTTGATGATGTTGTGGGTAGCTTGTTGGCCGAGGAGATTAGATGAAAGTCTATGGAAGGCAACAAGTAGGATGTAGCCTTAAATGTGCAAAGGGTTAGATCATAGTTCAGGGGGAAGTCCCAAGAAAGAGGGAAGTCTCATAGAAAATCCATGGCACGGGACATTGAGTGTTACCATTGTGGCAAGAAGGGCCACATGAAAAAGGATTGCTACAAGCTGAAAAGAGAGCAAAAGGATAAGAAAAAGAATGCAAATTGGGGTGCAAATAAGAAGGAAGAGAGTCCCAAGGAGGATAAAGGAAAAATGAAGATCGAGGAGATTAATGCAGTCACTGATAATAGTGACAATGACATTCTCTTCATGTCTAGTCTACCTGCTGCTGCAGACTTGCTTACAAGTTACCACTTCAGATGATGCATATTCCCAAGATTGGATTTTGGATTCTGGTGCTTCATTCCACATTACTCCCCATAGGGAATGGTTCTCTACTTATGATAGTGGAACGACAGGTTGTGTGCACCTTGGAAACAACTATGCATGTGACACAGTGGGAGTAGGTGACATAAAGCTTTCTTTTGCAAATGGGTCTGCATTTGTTTTGAAAAATGTGAGACCTGTGCCTAAGCTGACCAAGAGTATTATTTCAGCAAGCCAGCTAGATGATGCTGGTTTTCAGACCACTTTTGATTTTTAGAGTTAGAAAATTCAAAAGGGCTATATGGTTTTGGCAAGAGGTGCCCAATGTGGGACATTGTATCCCTTACATGTATCAAGGGTGTCTGATCATGTTGTTGCAATAACCGAGCAGCCAAGTACTTCTCTATGGCATTGCAGGTTGGGGCACATGAGCCAAAATGGAATGAAACTCTTATGCTATATGGGTTATGTACCACATTTGAGTTTTTTTGATTTTGAATTTTGTGAGCACTGTTTCTATAGGAAGCAGACTAAATCAGCCCATAAAAGAAGGGGAAAGAAAGAGCTTGAAAGGCAGGATTTAGTGCATTTAGACATATGTGGTCCCATGCCTACATGGTCATTAGGCGGGCCTGAATACTATGTGACATTCATTGATGATGCAACTAGGAAAGTATGGGCTTATGCTATAGCTCGAAAGAGCGATGTGTTCTAGGTATTTCTGAAATGGCTGGATTTAGCCAGGTAGAACACGTAAATGCCTTCAGATTGACAATGTGGAGAGTATATGTCTCATGACTTTCAGCATTTTTGTGATACACGTGGGATCAAGAGGGAGCTCACATCCTCTCATATTCTAGAGTAGAATCTAGTTGTAGAACGAATGAGCCAAACCATTCAAGAAAGTTTGCAATGTATGCTTTCCAATGTAAGTCTTTTTGGTGGTTTTGGAGTTGAGGCAATGAAGATTGCAGTGCATGTGATTAATAGATCAGTTGTGGTAAGAATTTGGATGGTGGTATTCTTGAAGAGGCATGGAGTGGCAAGAAGCCCTGTTAGTCTCATTTGTGTATATTTGTGTGTGAGGCATATGCACTTGTGCCAAAAGACTATGCAATCAGAGATGAATTCACTCATGAAAAATAAGACTTGGGACTTGGTTTCTTTGCCACATGGAAAGAAAGCATTGCCATTTAAATGGGTCTACATCACAGGTGATGATGTGCCTAAGTACAAGGCCTGTTTGCTTGCTAAAGGGTTCAAGCAAGAGAAGGGTGTGGAATTTGATGAGATCTTCTCTCTAGTTGTGAAGATGACCACACTTAGATGTGTACTTGGACTTGTGGTAGCATAGGATATGAAGCTTATGCAGATGGATGTCAAGATAGCTTTCTTGCAGGGGGATTTGGATGAGGAAATTTACATGGTACAGCCAGCAGGCTTTGAAGAAAAGGGCAAAGAGAATTTGGTTTGCAAGCTGAAAAAGAGTCTCTATGGCTTAAGCAAGTGTTTAGAGAATGGTATCAGAAGTTTGATTCTTTCATTTGGTCCCAAGGTTTCAGAAGAAGTGAGATTGATCATTGCCTCTACACTAAAAGGGCTAAGGATAATAACTTGATACTCATGGCACTTTATGTGGATGATATGATATTGGCTAGCAAGAACACTTATGAGCTCGATGCATTGAAGGCCAAGTTGCATAAGACCTTTGACATGAAGGATTTGGGACCTGTAGGTCATATTCTTGGTATGCACATCATGCATGACCAGAGTAGGAAACTCCTTTGGCTTTTACAGAAGGAGTATGTTACAAAAGTGTTGGAGTGTTTCAATATGGAGGAGGGGAAGGTAGTAAGTCCTCCATTGCCTCCATATGTGAGATTGAGTCAGGAAGATAGTCCCAAATCAGATGAGGAGAGGGCCATGATGGCCAAGGTTCCTTATGCATTAGCGGTGGTTAGGAGTCTTATATATGCTACGATAGCTACTAGACCTGACATTGCATTTGCAGTGGGAGTTGTTAGCTGGCATATGGCTAATCTAGGAAAGAGGCATTGGGAGGCGGGGGTTAAAGGCCACTGTACCTTAACATCGGTTATGTACAATACTCAAACACATATATATATAGATGACATAGAAGATTAGGGTGTTCTGTACCCACCAAAACTTGTGTGGCTCTCTCTTCTAGCTGTCCTTTTCTCTCACCCTCTTCCATTCCACTTCTGTTGTTGAGATCTCTCATGGATTGCGAAATGCTCCCTCCACTTTTCAACGAGCCATGCAAGAAATTTTTGGCTCATATTTGATGGACTTCATGCGGATCTTTCTGGACGACCTCAGTGTGTTTGAAACTTTCATCGAGCACTTGGAGCATCTGTGCAAGTGTTTCCAATGCTGTTGGGAGGTGCCTTTTAGTTTGAATCCCATGAAATGCTCATTTGCAGTACGAAGCCGGTGACTCCTGGGTCATTTCATCTCAACAGAAGGAATTGCAGTTGATCCAAACAAAGTGGCTGTAATCATGCAAGCACTTGCACCAACAACACCTAAAGAGTGCCTACGGTTCCTATATCATATCCGATGGCATGGTAGGCATTTGTGATTTCTGGCTCACATGGCTGTTCCTCTCAATGCACTAGCTCATGTGGAGCTAAAGGCATTTCAGTGGACAGAGGAGTGCGATAGGGCATACAAGTAACTCAAAATTTAGATCTCATGTGCACTAGTGTTGATGTCCCCCGATTGGCAAAAAAGTTTCCATGTGTTTGTTGATCTTCCCATTGGCAGTGTATTGATGTAGGAGGATGCTGGCGAATGGTATCGCCCAGTCTATTATGCGAGTCGATGACTTTCAGCAGAGCTGAGAAGAACTATCCCGTCACTGAACGAGAAGGATTGGGAATGATTTATTCCGTCAAGAAATTTTGGCATTACTTGTTATGATGACCCTTTGTGCTTCATGTTGACCATTCTACGTTGCTGTATTTAGTGAAACAACAAAATCTTACAAGTTGATTGGCACAATGGATGTTGTTGCAGGAATATGATTTCAAAGTCATCCATTGGCTAGGATCCCAGCATGTGGTGGTCGATTTCTTGTCTTGATTGGAGTCTGGGGAGATGGTGAGACTAGAGTGGAAGATGAGTTTCCTGATGCTGACTTACGGCTATCTTCTAGGTGGATCCAATCAACATTGAGCCCGAAGTGGTTCTGGAAAGCCCGTGGTCTTGGTATGATGAGATGTTATCATTCTTGACCACTGGGGTGATGCCTAAGTACCCGAATTGAGATCAAAGGAAGCGATTGGCATTGTGAAGTTGATATTTTGAAGCAGTGCTAGGCCAATTGTATCAGTGGCATTTGACGGAGGCCTTGCTGTGATGTGTTCAGCCTCATGAGCAAGAGGTGGTTTTGATGGAGGCACATTGCGGGGTTTTGGGTGGGCACTTCGTGGGACTAATAGCCGCACAAAGAAGATTCTACAAGCAGGCCTATGGTGGCCAACCATGCAGAAAGATGCCCAATGGTTCACAAAGAGTTGTGATCTATGTTAGCGGTTGGGTCAATCCATAGATCACGATTGTTTGTTTCCCTTACAGCTTGACTCTATTGTTCCTTGAAGGAATATGGCACTAATTTTTATCTTGGAGCCAAAAGGCCCTCGGCAGGACCTTCGACATGGCCGAAGGCTTGTATGGTCGAGAGTATAAGAAGTAGAGGCATCAAGGTCCTCGTAGCATGCAAGGAGTCGTGGTGATAGTGCTTCCTTCAATTGCCCCCCTTACTCCTTATGTAGTCATGGCATCAACAAGGGTGCCTGTGAATTTGCTGAGTAGCGGGTTAGAGTTAATGCAGCTCAGTGTGGTGCCTCCACTTCCCCCATCGGTGATTTTCGAGCGTGTAACCATTTTGGTGGTGCCTTTGTCGACTGTGGTGGGTACTTCATCAAGGAATCCTGTGGTTGGCAGTTCCCTTACTCGAAGATGGCTAGAGCAGGTCTAGTGCACAATAGCAGCTGCAATGGCAACATCCACTGTGGTGGTAGCAGTGACAGAGGCATTGAGGGTGACAACAACAGAGGAGGTCATTATGGTTTTTGAGTTCAGGGTGGTCTCTCCAACACCCTCGGTTGGATTAACTTTGTGTTTGCAACCAATGCATGTGTAGCTCTAGTTTTGTGTAGAGCTCCTAGCTCGATGGCTAGTGACACAATGTTCTACTGGGATCAATCCCTCCCAAGTTATGGCACTAGAGACTCAAGTTTTTTCAGTTGCGTAGTGAGAATGAGGCACTACAAAGTCAGAATGCGAGGATGCAACAACTGGAAGAATGGGTTGCGGTCCTAGAAGCCCAAGTGTAGGTAGCCAAAGCTCACTCAGAGGCCACATAGCAACTGCATGAGCAGTACATTGTGGGAATTCATGATGAGATGTTGCGATGATGTACTGCCGATGGACTGGTTGAGTATTTGCGAGCTTTCCATGGTTTAGTTAGTGTCAACATGGAGCAAATGGGTTCGCTCCTTGATGCTTTGCAAGGGGACGTGCGAGTAGAGTGGGATAAACAGATTGGACGCTGGTGAGAGGCAATGGCATGTTGGGCTGTTGTTTTGCACCAACGTTGTCCAAATACGAATGGTGATGTGGGTGCTAGTGCAGGGTTAGTGCCGCAAAGTTGTCCTCAGGTGTAGGTAGTCTCTCTGGCTCGATGGATTTGAGTGCTTTCGCATATGGGAGCGATAATGTGGACAAGGGAAAGGGGGTGGTTGTGGAGTCAGTACCTGTTGAGGAAGATTGGCACGCAAAGTATGAAGAATTGGCTCAAGAAATTGTGGAAAGAGAGTCTCAAACGCTTTTTGGGGAGAAGCAGTTGTGATAGCCACTTATATTCAGAACAAATGCCCTACCAAAGATTTGGTTAATGTGACTCCATTTGAGGCTTTGTATGGCTTTAAGCCAAAGGTTAGTCATTTCAGAGTTTTTGGCTCAGTGGCATATGCTTTGGTTCTAGAGGCACATCGGACAAAGCTTGATGACAAGAGTGTCAAATGCATTTTTGTGGGGTATAGCACTGAAAGCAAGGGATTTAGGATTTATAATCCTACCTACCTCCTCGCCCTCCATGGTGGCAAGAAGTGGATTTGCTTTCGGAGAAGTTTTACAATAAGCACACTTGTTTCCCTGGTCCACCTGATCCCCCTTCATATGAACCGATTGTAATAGAGATCCTAGCCACACAAGAGGAGGGCTGGCAACAACAATTGCCATAGGGTGCGTGGATTGAAGAGGTACTTTCTCTTGAGTATTGGCTTGCGCATCAGCCACTAGTGGATTGATCTAAGATATGGAAAAGGATCGACAGTTGAAGATGTGGTTGTGGAAGAGGCAACAAGAGATGAATGATGCAAGTTCGAGTGGAGTTGAGCCTACAAGGAAGTTGCAGCTAGAGTTGAGTGAATGAAGTGATGCAAGATTGAGAAAAGTTGGGGTTCCTGGTGCACACTTGTAGTCCGATTTGGGTTCGGATGAAGAGTAAGAGTTCGCAGTAGCGGTGGCTTTTGGGTAGCCATGTAGCTCGAAGAGCACCCAGAGCGTTGTGTGCTATTGCATAAGTAGGCAACAATAGCTTGATTCTTACTTCTTTAGTTAAGATAGATTCAAAAAGAGATGCTTGTTTTCATGCGTCCTTAGTGATTTTGTTGCGATATTCCTAAGTTACCCCCAGTTCTACCCAAAATGATTGTTGCACAGATACACAAGCACATATTGATGTCTATCATAGGGGGTGGGTATCTATTGTGGATTCACACAGTCCATCATGATGCCATGTGTTATTGCATAACCATGCGAGTTAGTAGCAGTGACTGCGAGGGGTGTGCGCAAGTAGCTTAGTCACAATAGCTGATGGTTCGGTTCTTCAACGGTTCCTAACTGATATCTTGTTCTTGTATGCATGCTATTACTAGCATTCTAACTCTGTTCTCCATAGAGATATATGAGCTCTTGCTCTGAGATATATACATCTTATGTAGTGTTATGGTGATCTTCTTATTTTCTTGTTCTCCGTGTTTTCAATCGATGATGCGATGTGTGTTCATTTTGTATACCCTGTAGCGTTTGTCAGTATAGTGATGCTACACTTCCCCTCAATTGACTCTCTTAGCTACGAGCTTTGCTGTAGCTAAGAAGACTCAAACCAAGGACAAGCGGCTTGCTATCACAATCGTTCGAGATGAAGCTTAACACAAAGTTTCATCTAAGGTAGCAAGTCCCTTTGCTTATATGAGTCTTTGCATACACACATACTCGCATGTGAGTTTCTTAGCACCGATTCGTTCCTAAACATGGTTATGCAGGTATTTTATAAAACTAAGGAATTTGAGGTCCGTTGAGATGAAAGGACAAAGAAGCATTGGTATACAAAGTGTCTTGCAAAGCATGATGAGATATGTGGGAGGCGCCCTTTCAATAACCATAAACTACATAAGCATGCATGATATCCCATGTTGCCTTTGCAGAGAGGGCCCATCCCTAAGGTCGATCGTCGTGAAGGCCATGTAGTTGATCCATGTCATCAGGATCACTCTATTTGATGCTCAGTTAGTGTGGACCTTAGGTATGACAATGCTCGCAATGTTGTGAGAAATAGGACGAGGGAAGCAACAACTACCGAATGGGAGGATCTTCTTTGTAGGGATGGCCTAGAGAGGGAATCTCAGATCAATAAATGAGTGGAGCAATTAATGCACAAATGGGAAATGGGTAGAGAGAAGAGAACAAGAGCAACTGCTGAGCATGTTGAGAAGAAGAAGGATACGATATATCTCTTGAAAGCAAAAGAGATATCTATTTAGAATGAAGACAGTTTTGAGGAGGATTGATTCATATATCCAATGAATGTTTAAACTAAAAAATCCTCTTATATATTCGATTTTATTCATGGATTTGTTGTCATTGATGATACTCTTCTTGTGTAATTGATTAATTTATTATATTCGGATATGCAAACCTGTTGTGTAATTTATTGTTTTCCTTTGGCTATTTTTTGATATGGTGACTATAATAACGTCACCAAATGTGATTATGAGCTTGAAAATGATTATGATTATGATTAAGTTAATGATTATGATTATGAGCATGATTACAATTGCAAGAACTATTATGATTGAGGCTTAGGGTGACAATTAATTTCAATGCATGCAAAGACCCAAAGAGATGGTGCTTACAGAGTCAAGTTTATAATCAAGATGGCTTCCCCTACATCAACTCTTCTAGCTAATAGTCTACCTATGCCCAAGACATCTCGAATGAAGGCAAGAGACCTTTTGTAGGTGTCCTTGGTGAGGACAATACTACTCCAACCACTAATGAACGACTCTGGGAAGGTACAAAGGTACACCACACCCCATTGATATGCAAGTTGATTATGGATGCCTTTATGTGCATAACCCTCATGATGGGGCATTGAGGGGCCATTCGACCATGATATTCCGATATGCAAGTTGATTATGGATGCCTTTATGTGCATGACCCTCATGATGGGCCATTTAACCATGAACAACTAGGTGAAGGTACACCACACCCCATTGATATGCAAGTTGATTATGGATGCCTTTATGTGCATAACCCTCATGATGGGCCATTCAACCATGATAATCTGATGTGGCATCCATTATTAGAACCACGTGCACATAGCATGTCAAGATGGGCACATGTCCCATTCCTTATGGGAAAAGGTAAACGAACTGACTTCTCCACAATGTTCAAGAGGTGCATGCACCACAAGAGGAATCTTGGTACTATCCAGAGGCCCCCAAAGTGAAGTTGGTTATTAGAAACCATGTAATATTCTCTTCATGATTAAGAGTTTTACTTTTGTTTTGAAAACTTTATGCATTCAATGTGTTATTAATACTAGCTATTGGTGTCCCTGAGGATTGTCATGAATGACAATCTTGTGATATTGTTGCTTCATCAAACCCCCCTAAGATGGGTAAGGGGAGTAGGCCAAGAAAGCAGCAAGGCACCCACTCACATGGATGCACTTGACATTTCTCTATGTGCCAGCTATACATGTTCCAAGACGTGGCATCGATCACATACTTGTAGATGGAGCATGTGGGCATAATTGGACACATAGCCCATGGCCTCAATTATGATGGTGTGCATAGGGTAGATGTCTCGTTCGCCCCATGGCTTTCATGGAAAATGAAAAGATGGGTGTTGACAATGCTAGAAAGAGGTTTCACTCCATTGTACGTATGCGATCAACACATGCAAGACTTCCAACAGTGTGTGTAGAGCAATCCAAGTGCATCTATCCATTGAGATGATTTCTTGATGATTCGTGATAATCCCAACATTGTGAAGAAGCTAGACTCGACTACTTTCCAGTATCATGAAGAGGACATGGTAAGTGTGACGATTTGGGACACAAAGAATGCAGAGTTCATGCTAATTACAGCAGGTAAGATATTACCAATGAAAGGCCATTCACCTTGGGCATGTCAGATACATATGGCAATGATAGCCTCATTGTGACGGATGCAACCTTTGGAACTAATCGATACAAGATAACTGATTATCTTGCATATAACAATTTACATCTCTAATTCTTCTTCTATGTGATCTAGACAAACATGCAAAATCCTTATTTTCTCACATCTTGCAGTCACCATTTATACACGTTGATGGTTTTTTGATAATCATCTAAGCGGAGTTCCCATTGCATGGGTAATCATTTCTTCCTCTACAAAGGTTGACATTCAAACTTGGTTGATGGCCTTTCGGGACCGTATTCTTAATCACAATAAGTCATGAGAGCCAAACACCTTCATTGTGGATGATGCTTTGGCGGAGATAGATGTTGTAAGGTACATATGGTGTAATGAGATGGTTTTTGTGTGTGCATTATATCAGTTTAGCCCCTTTCATGATGGTGTCCACTTTGCATGCATGTCTTACATATAACTTTGCTTGTGGCATGTGCGCCACTCTTGACTTAAAAACTTGGTCAAGAAGGTATATGATTGGCTAACAAGGGCAAGGGCATGGGTGCCATAATGAACATGCGTGGTGTACCTGGGCAGCCAACAAAGTCCCAAGAGAACCATGCAAAGGATTTACTCTTGGCTTTTATGTTAGAGATCTAGGGCTAGATAGAGTTCATGGCATGTTTTCAAAAGACTTGGTTACCCCACATAGGTGAGATTTATAGTGTACCAATTGGTTTTTGTGTGAAGTATCTACCGTCTTCTCGCTTCTTTTCTCTTAGAAACCATTGTTCCCTTCTTACATAGATATGTGGGTATGGGCAACTAGGCATTTGCCGCATGTAAATCAAGACATGAATGGTGCCATAGAGTCCTACCATAGTACATTAAAGGCAAGATTTCTAGCCGGGAGAAAGACTATGCATGGTAGGCATATGGATTGGTTGTCGGACAAGCTGCTATGTAAGTGCAAGCCTTATTATTGGTATATTGATGTGATGAAGCACAAGGGTTCAAAAGGAATTATAACATTGAGGGAATCATAGAGAATGCTATACATCACACTAAAGAGATTCCACATGACTATGTTAATTTTCTTTAAGGAAATCGCTTCACGACGAGCGTGAAGAGCATGCCAAGAGAGCATATCCACTACATGGTGTACAATGGTGATTGTGAATGGGCTTGCTGTGATTGTGATTGGTCTTGCCGAGCTAATTTTTGTAAGCACCAAGCAAAGGTTTTGATCCTCTTTGGCATTCCTTTGGAGACAGTGGTAGTTGGGGCCTTGCACTTGCATGGTGCAAATTTTATGCAGTTCGACAACCAAGGTTAGTGTTTCACATATTGCTATTTGGTTGCTTGGTTTGATATTGCACATATTGCTCAGCTTTGAATTTTAATATCATAGTTTCAATCTGTATTAGGAGATAATGGGGGTAATGAGGAGCAAGCTAGTGCTTCAAGTGCACCTTAGGATGGTGAGAATACTTCAGCTACACATTCAACCAATGCCAATGTTCCTAATGTGGAGAGACTATGACGTGAGCTTTGGGAGTATGCATCCATGATGGAGAACATAGCAGATGAACTCTTCTCAACCACAATTTGCAAATCTTATCAACTACAATTTGCAAATCCTCTCATATTGCCATGTGGAAATCTTGTCGTTATAAGCCTAAGGAACTAATTGATGTTTGCCACGTTGTAGGTGGAAATGAATTCCTTTTGTCTCAAGCTGTGGACATCCTAGCAAAGGGGTGATATCACTATAGAACTTGAAGGCAAGGGTAGAGGACCAAATGCTTCACCTCTCCATCACACTCCAAGCCATCGAGGATGGGTTCGAGAATTCCATTCAAAGGGCTAGTCCTTTTATTGAGAAACATCGATGCCGCTTTTAAAGTTCTACACCAACTGTTGAAACCAAAGGCCCTGCAACTCTAGTGCCTATTGGGAAGGCCTAAGCGCAACAAGCAAATCATGCAACAATACCTGGATGAGAAGTGTATGGCTGTAAATTGAGAACAGCCCTTCTTCAGACATGAACATGTATTTGTTTTGAACTGTTAAACATAAGCTATTAGGGTACTTTGAGATTGTGGGCTTTGGAAGTTCGAGTCCTATGCTTCATTTATATGTGCTATACTTTACAGTTGCATGCTGTATATTGGAGTCCCATGTCTCAACTATGTTTGCTTTTGTTTTAGATTTTGATTTTAATGGATTCAACTACTATTTGTTCAAATACGTGTGTCTCAAATTTTATGTATCATTGTGCATGATTTTAAGAAGACAATGTTCATCTAAGTGTATTTTAATGTGCATATATACATTTGCTCATATGCACAAGTGCGCGATGTCCAAGTATAAGAACATGTTCTTTTGCATTTAAAATTTTGAACATAACAATATAAACATATGCAGGATTTGTTCCATTGTTTATAGGCACATGAACATCAAAGCATAAGCTCTAAAACATTTGCAATCCTTACATATTTAAGTTGTTAATTTGCATATGTTTATGATTATGCTTGTATCTATATACTTGAACTCTTAAGCATAAGACTTCGCACACTTGATAAAAACTTTTAAGTTCAAGAACATGTTTGAAGGCATTTAAACTATTGAACAAAACAATAAGAAGATATGACTAAGCCCATAAGAACATAAGTATTAGAACACAAGCATGCACATAAGCCAATGTTCATATAAACGTGAGGATACACTTAAAGGCTCATAGCATTTAAACTCTTGAGCATAAGCACATACACAATCTATAAGAACATGTTCATAGGCATTTAATCTTTTGAACAAAACATTAAGAACATATGACTAAGCCCATAAGCCCATAAGAATGCTCTTAAGCATTTGAGCATAAGCACAGGATTAAGCAAATCGAGCATAAGCATCGGAATACATATAAACGTAAAAATGGAATTGAGCTCTTAAGCATCTAAACATAAGACAATGTACATATAAAATAAACTCTTAAACTCGTAATCATTTGAACTCTTTGTCAAGATATCGAGCTCCACTCGTGATATGCCAGGGTGACCGTTGTGCATTTATGTCACCGACTTGTTAGCTACAGATGCAGTTGGTACACCACCCATGAATAATAGCTGGATGACAGCTATCTTTATGTACTCTAGTTAGTGGCTCAGTTAGTATGCCACCTAGGTTAGCTGAGTTTGGTTTGAGACGCACATATATGGTCCACATATTCATTTTGTACTAAGAGAGATTTTTTTTGGCTTTCACAACTAAGAAGAGGAAAACTATTTTCAGCCTCCAGCTTTGTGTGTATTCCCCCTTTGTGTATGTGAGAAAGCTACAAGTGAGACTCCTTACTTCTCTCCCACTCTCTTCACATGGTATCAGAGCTCGGTTCATGGTAAGGAGCTCAAGAAAGCAAACCAAGTTCGCGGTGTCTTGGTAAGAGGATCAGTGTTGCTTTCCTTTTTTGAGTTTGGGAGCAAATCTCTACAGGTAGCACAGCAAGAAAGTGCAAGAGTGCACTGTCTCAGATTGGGATGCCCTTCACGGTGGGGCGAGAGGGCAATATATGCTCGGGAAATGATGAGGCCCTAGGTGACATTATTTTTTTGATTCGAGGCCATTTTGGGGCGCGTTCCGGTGGTGAAAGTTTTTCGCAGACACTCAGAAATGTGCCCTATTTTTTGCTCACATGTGACCACTGTTCCGCAGGTCAGTGAAAAGTTGCCATAGAAATTGCATCGTATGCCTATGTGCAGAGATATTGGGAGTGACAGAATCATTCTTATTGCATGTTGATGTAAAATCATCACTAGGAAGTGACTGTGTGGTCAAATACCACTTTCGTCAGTTTTGCAGATTTGCCCTTGTAAGGCAGAAGTGCTTTTTGCAGTGACAGAATATTTTCGTAGTGTTCTATAATGGCATCTGATGCTCTTTCACAGATAGTCACTGATAAGCTTGACAAGAACAACTTCCAAGCATGGAAGTTTAGAATGACGAATTTCCTTAAGGGAAAAGGCTATTGGGAGTTCATTATTGGAGCTGAACAAGAACCAGTTATTCCTAATGTTCCCAATCAACAAGAGTTGCATGCATTTAAAGGATGGCATGAGAGAGCCAGAAAAGTTATGTACTAGCTGTCTATCAGTATTTCAGACTCTATGATTGTGCATATTCAGGATGCAAGCACGCTGAAGGAGGCGTGGGATACTTTGACAAAAATGTACAGCACAAATACACAAGCCAGGAAAATGCAACTCAAGTAGGAGTTGCACAATGTGCAGAGAGAAAATATGAGCATCAATGACTACCACATGAAGGTGAAGAAGATTGCAGATGCACTTGCTTAAATTGGGTCGCCAGTGGAAGATGATGATTTAGTTTCTGTGACCTTGAATGGTCTAGGAAAGGATTATGCACAATTCCGGATATCCATTGCCATCTGTGAAAAATTTCTTGATTTTGAGGAGTTGATTGCTCTTCTAATTTCTGAAGAGCAGAGAAATGGCAGTGCATTTTCTTCAGGAGGAACTTCAAAAGAAATTGTCTTCTACTCAAATGCTGAAAGAGACAGAGGTAGAGGTAGAGCAGGCCGATCTGGAGGCCGTGGTAGAAATTAGAATATGCAGCACATTCAAGAAAACTAGTCCTATGGAGGAGGACGTGGTAACTTTAGAGGTAGGGGAGCCAAAGAGGTTGTGCTGGATGCAGAGAGGCCAAAATGCCAACAGCAATGTTGAATGCTACTACTATGGTAAAATGGGTCATATGGCTAAAGACTACTACAAAAAGCAGAATGACATCATGAATGGAAAATTGCAACAAGGGAATTATGCATCCTCTAGTAGACAGGGTGATGACAGAAATGAGCATTTGTTTATGGTGCAGCTCATGACCAATTCTGTGATAAGTGCAGAAGAAAGCAATGATGTGTGGTATGTTGACTGAGGTGCATCAAACCACATGACAGGTCATGCAAAATGAATGCAAGATGCAAGGAAAATGCAAAGACCAGGATTTGTGGAGACTGGTGATGATACTACACATCCTATTGTGCAGATTGGTAAAATTTCTTTGTCTATGTAGGATGGGAAAAAGAAATACTTGTCTGATGTATTTCATGTCCCGAATATCACGAAAAACCTAGTTTCTGTTGGTCAAATGGTTGAGCAGGGCTTGCACGTCAGATTTAATCCTCATGGATGCTGTGTTGAGGATATGAAAAATAAAGGTCGCTTAGTAGCAAAAGGGAAGAAGAAGGGCAGGATGTTTACGTTGTATGCGGACATGCTCGAATTGAGTACAGCAATGTTTGCACATGGGACCGGTGTAGTTGCAGATATTGATATCTGGCATAAATGCATTGGTCATGTTAATGTACAATGACTTAAATTAATGCAAGCCCAAAATATTGTTGCAGGATTGCCTATGTTCAAGGTTGCATAAATGCATAAGGTATGTGAAGCCTGTCAATTTGGAAAACAGGCAAGGAAACCATTTCCTAGACATGTTCAAGAGAGTAAGAGGCCATTGGAATTAATCCACTCTGATGTGTGGACTACTAAAGTTGCATCTATTGGAGGTTGTCATTATTTTGTCACTTTTATTGATGACTATAGCAGAAAAGTTTGGGTGTATTTTATGAAAAAGAAAAGTGGTATTTGGGCATTTCAAAGCTTTTAAAGCTATGGTTGAGAAAGAAATAGGCCTACAAATAAAATGCCTAAGGTCAGATGGAGGGGGAGAGTACCTCTCAAATGAGTTTGCAAGGTTCCTGCAGGAGCATGGCATAAAGCAGCAATATTCATGCAGTCATACCCCACAACAAAATGGACTTTCAGAAAGGAAAAACAGGTATATTGGAGAGGTATGTCATGCCATGCTCAACGAAAAAGTCCTGCCACATTATTATTGGGCTGAAGCAGTTGCTACAGTAGTCTACATAATAAACAGGACTCCCACTGCAGCAATACATGGCATGACGCCAGAGGAGAGGTATACTGGTAGGAAACTAGATATTTTTCATTTGAAAGTTTTTGGTTGCATTGCCTATGTCATGTGCCAGATGAGTTGAGATCCAAGTTGGATCCAAAAGCTGAGAAGTGCATCTTTATTGGTTATTCTCCATAGCAGAAAGGGTATAGATGTTATAACCCTTCTACTCGTAAGTTTACAGTGAGCAGAGATGTTGTTTTTGATGAGATGAGCAGCTGGTATAAACCAGTAAATGTGATTGATGATGTAGATGCACAAAATGGTAATGCTGCACAGAATTTACAGCAGCAATCACAAAATATTAGTGGACTTGTAGTGTCCTCTAGTAGTGGTTCACATACTTTGCCATGGACAGGTAGATTGAGTTTAGGAGAATCTCCTCAAAGCAATGCAGATAGTGGTATGCAAGTATCACAAAAAGGAAAAGAGAAAGTAGATCAGCCCATGTTTGATGTGAATGCGGGTCACTCTTACGTGGAATTTGGTGAATCTAGTGGCTCAGAATAGAGCCTTGATGATGAGTTGGGTATTCCTTCTACTATTACACCTAGAGTAAGGAAGACAAGGGATGTTTTGAGAGCTCTTAGTAGTGAGCCTATTTTGCACAAGTCTACTAGAGTTAAGTATACTGTGGATAGGCTAAAATATGATGGATTTACAGCCATTCACTATGCCTATATGGTCAAAAGTGATACACGAACTAGAGTAAGGAAGACAAGGGATGTTTTGAGAGCTCTTAGTAGTGAGCCTATTTTGCGCAAGTCTACTAGAGTTAAGTATACTGTGGATAGGCTAAAATATGATGGATTTACAGCCATTCACTATGCCTATATGGTCAAAAGTGATACACGAACTAGAACCCACTTCTTTTGAGCAAGCCATGGGAAAACAAAAATGGGAGACAGCCATGGATGAAGAAATGGATGCTTTGGAAGAAAATGCTACATGGGAATTGGTGCCTTTGCCTAAAGACAAGAATGCAATTGGCTGCAAGTGGGTTTATAAGGTGAAGCATAATGCAGATGGTTCTGTGAGCAGATATAAGGCAAGATTAGTTGTCAAGGGGTATGCACAGACATATGGCATTGATTATGAATAAACATTGAGTCCGGTTGCAAGGATGGCAACTGTAAGAGCAGTCATTGCTATGGCTACATTAAAGGGATGGTCTTTACATCAGATGGATGTAAAGAATGCCTTCTTGCATGGTGATTTGCAGGAAGAGGTCTATATGGCAGTGGGATATGGCTTTTGCAGAGGTAGTATGGATTGGACATGCTATCCAAATATGGGATGACAGGCTGTAAGCCTATTTCAGTTCTTTTGGAGCACAATGTGAAGTTAAGCATAGATACAGCTGAGCTTCTGGAAGACCCTACTATGTACAGATGCATAGTAGGAAGTTTGATTTATATGACTATTACCAGGCCAGATTTGAGCTATGCTGGTGGGTTGGTAAGTCAGTTTATGCTGGCTCCAAGGAAACTGCATTTGGATGCGGCTAGAGGCATACTGAGGTATGTGAAGTCCACGTTGCAGTATGGACTATTTTATGAGACTAGGGTTCAGATACAATTGCATGGATACACTGATGCTGATTGGGCTGGTAGTATTTCTGATAGACAATCTACCATTGGACATATAAACATAAGGATATACTTGAACTCTTAAGCATAAGTGCTTTACTTGTTAAGCACATGCATATATAAACACATAACCATAGGCATATAAGTGCATAAGCATAGGCATATAAGTGCATAAGCATAAGAAAAGGCATATAAGTGCATAAGCATAAGCATATAAGCGCATACACATAGGCATATAAGCGCATAAGCAGAGGCATATAAGCATATAAGCATATAAGCATAGGTGTATAAGTACATAAGCATACATACACATATAAGCGCATAAGCATAGGCATATAAGGAAAATATTCCAATGTAAGCATAAGCACAAAATAGTCGATATGCTTATAAGAAAAAGCATATAAGCACATAAGCACACATGAACACACATATGCAAACACAAGCATACATATCAACACAAGTGTAAACTTATGCATAGAGCATATTTATTTCAAATTTGAGCATAAGCATAAGCACATAAGAATCATATGCATTTAAACATAGGAATATGAACGTGGGCAATTATGCATATTAAAATATTTGAACATAATCATAAGCACAAAAGACTTGTTATGCATTTATGCATATTAACATCCATGCTTTTAAAATTATTCAAACATGAGCATAAACATTCTAGGCTTTTGAAATGAAATAAGCTAATATCAAGCATATGAACTTCATGGTTTGGACACTTCAAAATATGAGCTCCAAAGCTTCAAAAATATTATCTAATCTGGAACTTCAAAGCTACAAAGATGTTTGAAATTTGCCTTGTTCATGGGGTGGCATCGTCTTGACTCCTCAGAGCATGCATAAATGTCAAAAGAATGGATCAAATAAAAAGAAGTAATTCATTTGTGCATCAATACTCAAATAAAATATTTCATGTCTTCAATATGAGTTCAACTCTTCGAGGGAGCACTTGTCTCCACACTATGGCCATGACTTTGGAGACGTGGCCTTAAACAAGCGAGGATTCCCTCCTCATATGGGACACACGTATGAAACTCCTAGCACACCATGTCTGCCAAGTATCCTAGAACATGCAGCCCCATGTGCTCATTGTGGATGAAGGGTATCAGTGGCATGCGACGTTCACTACTACACACGGATCCTATTGCGACATTTACGTACTGACGTTTAGCGCCTGCTTAGCGTTAATCATCGGTATGAAAAGCGAGTTTCCTAAATCGTCGCTATATAGCGACTGTTTCTAAAAGTCGCTATATAGCGATTGTTGCTAAAAGTCGCTATATAGCGACACTGATACAAAATATTATAGCGACGTTTTTACAGAGAGGTTTTTTTTTAAAAAAAAGGCCTTAAAAGTTAGTTTTTTCCAATGACAAAAATTTTAAAATTTTCATACATGTTTGAGCTCATAGAGAATAAAAAAATGAGAGCATGTACATCAAGCCTTTGAAGCTCATATATTCATGTCTAAGTTTGAGATGAGAAAAATCAAATAAGAGCATTTACATCAATTGTTTCACCTTGAGCCAAGTCTAAGGCGCCAAGCAAGTCTATCTCCAACTCTATACCGAGTTGATCTCCTATATCATCATCGTACTCTAGCATCGTATGTTCACCTAAAAGTATTTGATCATCTTCTTTAATAAAGCTTAAGTGTGGTGATTGATCTTGATGATTGTTGTCTTCTTCGTCAATATCATGATCTCCATCTTCCTCCCGTGCAATGTCATTATGCGCATCTTCCTCTTGGCTCATATGGTGATCTACATCTTCTTTGCTAGATTCATCAATTGGATCCGGCATTGGTAGTGGCATCTCCATATCCACATCTCGATCTTCAAAAATTTGCTTACTTCGTGGTGCAACTTGGATCACATACCACCATCTTGGATCAGAACAATCCGGATGAAAAACCACCTATATTAAAGATGGGTGCCAAATGTCGTCAATTATATATATGAAATTATGCTCAAGTACATGTATCAATGGACTTTAAAAACGAAAGCTTCGACTAATTAAATCATTAGTATGCACCTACTCACAGTGCTCGGGAAGAACAAAAGTATCACTTTCATCGGTCCAATGTTTGGTGGAGTCTATTGCAAAGAGACCGCTACTATCTTTTCTCACTGTCGCATGGGGACCGTTGTAAGTAATTCTAAACCATTTTACATCAAGAATGAAAATAGTAAATCGTCTAAAATCAATTTCATAGATGTCGCGTATGGTTCCACAATAATCCAACTGTGAGGAGAGAAGATTGGTATCTGAAGCACTTGCTCGGCTATCTTTTGTGAAGTTAGCCTTGACTCCACAATCATACGTGACTCTCTTTGAATCGATGCATTCCACGTGAAAATGTCATCCATATGACCATAATGCACTGTACTTTTTGTACTGTAAAAGAGAATCATTAAAACAATGAAGATGCATCTATTTTATAGCATATACCTCCTGCATGGTACCTCCTGCAGACATTGTGTGCATGTACATGCAAGGGAGATATTGCCACAAATAATTACTTAATTATGTCAAGAGGTACGAAACTTACATGCACCATACATCTAGATGATAACTCTCGCTCGTGCTCGTTTATTGTCTCTCCATCACGTTCGGCTTTATGTAGAGCCAGTTGTAGACAATCAAGTGACATGTGAGTAGGGAGAAGAGCCAGATCTCGTGGATATGGTTGTGATCGCCTGTACATTACTCTGAATCTCGTCCTTGCATTTATTCTTTCTGCTTTGGCCACTTCATATCTCTCAATCCACTTTTGCATCTCAGGGCTATTGAGGATACAAAACTTATTGAATTTCTCCATTTGCTCTTCGCTCATCTTTCTTTCAATCCCTTTTCCTTGGGGAACCTCGCCAATGATGCGATCATCATCCTTGTTGTACCAAGCGCATGGCTCCCTCGCAAAGTCCGGCCACTAATTATCTATGTGCTTCCAAGCTGCACAATTTGCGGGAATCCTCAATGTGTGATCAATGGACCGATGAGATGCATGCCATGTCATCAACTCCGCTATGGATTTGCATCGGAACATGTGTTGTATTCTTGCAATGATGGGAAAGTGTCTCAAGACCTTTACCGGTATCCACTCACCCTACAAGTCATCTCTATATCGTTGTTCCCCATACTTTGGACAACTAGCCAAATCTCCATGCTCACGACGAAAGAGAATACAATCATTACGGCAAGCATGGATGGTATCATAATCCATACCCACCGTTGTTAGCATCTTTTTCGCTTCATCTCTTGATGCGGGCATGGTATTTGGTGCAAGCAACATCTTCTGGAGCAACCTATGACAAAGACACTATCCAAATGATGATTCTCAAAACAAACAATATCCAAATAATGAGTCAAATTAATGCACGGGCTAACCTCATTAAGGCCGAGACACTTGTATCCGACCACCCATACTGTACTTGTAGATTCAAGATTGAGAGACAAGCACGTAGTTTAGACATCCTAGCACCCTCGTACAATTGTGTTGATTGCAACTCTCGCATTTTGGCCTCAGACTCTGACATCACGTGTATGTGGGATGTAGTGCCCCTAAAAATGGAATCCATCATGTCGACCATACCCTCGTCGTCATCCAGGAGACTATAGTCTTGCTGAAAGTGAGAAGGTATATGTGTACCCTCGTCACCCTCCTCATCCTGTTTTAAGATTTCATGTAAATATAAGATCTTCTATTTCCTGCTATACAATAAGATTGCGAACTTAAATAGCTTTGACTTACCGATGGTCCATCAACATGTGCAACACCAACGGGGGGGGTACTGGTTCCGGCTCCTCCCCATACATCCGCAAGTGGTGCATGATAATACGACGTTGATGTCGTACTTCTCGCTTGCAATGAGTGCAATGACAATATAACCTCTCCGTAAGACACTTCGTGCTCCCAGGCATTGGCGCATGATCGGACGAGCTTCCATGTCCCTTCCATCTATACTTATAAAATCACAACATAAGCATGAAGAGGAGATATTAACAGTTATAAAATAGCATGTTTGAGCTTCTTTTGATGCCACATACAAAAAGTGACTGTAAGTGTCGCTATATAGCGACCTTTTCCTCTATTCTGTCGCTATATAGTGATATTTTTAATTAAAAGCATCGCTATATAGTGACGCTGTGGGTTAAAACCCAAAACTCTAATCGCGCGGTGTTTTCTTCATCCTATTCCCTAATCTCTCAAGTAAGCAAGCCAATATCTCCTCCCACCTATTTTCGATGACCTCCCACCTATTTCAAGCAACCTCCCACTCTATTTTCCACTCCTCACCCTTCTCCTACCTCTTGTACTCCCTCTCTATCCTTTTCCCTCTTTGGTTTCTTGAAAGGAAGTTCTTCAAGAGGTGAGTTTGTTTCAACAATGTAGGTTGTTTGTTTGTTAGCTTTAGTTTTGTGAGTGTTTCTTCTTGTATTGCTAAACCTGTAAACTAGTTTCCATGCTTGTTTTGAAAGGATTGAAACAAAAAACGAGATTTCAAGAAAGAAAGAAAACTCACCTCTTTTTTCTGTATTTCTCTTCCTTCTCTTTCTCCTTGTCTCCTCAATCTCCTCCTTTCCTTGTCTCCTCAATCTCCTCCATTCAAGAAGTTGCTTTTGTAATCTCCTCCTTCCACTAACATCTTATTTGAAAAAATGGGTTGTTTTCTCTCTTTTGTAGGGCCAGTCCACTACACCGAGCGGGACATACTATTTCAGGTAAGTGCTTCCTCTTTTTTCCATTTATTATTTTTGTTATTTGCATTGGCCTGCAGCTAGTGCCTTGTGATGGGCGTAGGAACCCTCTCTTCCCCTCAAACTCTTTCCTTCTTTCCCCTTCTCTTATTTTCTTTTTTCCCTCTTCTCTTATTCTCTCTTTCCCCCTTCTCTATTTTCCCCTTCTCTCTTTTCCCTTCTCTCTTTCCTTTCCCTCTTATTCTCTATTTCCCCATAGCATGAGAGCATGAGCTTCTCTCTTTCCTCTTATGCTTCTCTCTTTCCCTTCTCTATTTCCCCCTTCTCTCATTCTATATTTCCGCAGAAACTTATGCTTATGCATGAGCTTATGCGGAAATAGAGAATGAGAGAAGCATAAGCTCATGCTTATGCTTCTCTCATTCTCTCATTCCGCATAAGCTCATTCTCTATTTCCGCATAAGCTTATGCTTATGCTTCTCTCATTCCCCCTTCTCTCTTTCCCCCTTCTCTATTTCCCTCTTCTCTCATTTGCATAAGCTCATGTTCATGCATGAGCATGAGCATGAGCTTATGCTTATGCTAATGCTTAAGGAAACTTAAGCATAAGCTCACGCTCATGCATGAGCATGAGCATGAGCTTATGCTTATGCTAATGCTTAAGGAAACTTAAGCATAAGCTCACGCTCATGCATGAGCATGAGCATGAGCTTATGCATGAGCGTGAGCTTATGCTTAAGTTTCCTTAAGCATTAGCATAAGCATAAGCTCATGCTCATGCTCATGCATGCATGAGCATGAGCTTATGCTTAAGTTTCCCCCTTCTCTATTTCTCTATTTCTCTATTTCCGCATAAGCTCATGCTTATGCTTCTCTCATTCTCCCTCATTTCTTTCCCCCGGTACCTCTCGGACCTAGCACTACGACTACCCCTGGTCTGACTCCTCTTCCACGTAGCACTACAACTACCCCTCGGGGAACTCCTTTGCTAGCCGCGCATGGCTTTGTCGGGAGTCCCGATGAGTTTGTAGCGCAGATGAGTGATGAGAAGGCAGTGAGATTCTTCTCTCTGCTATCTCAGAGGACCTTAGCAATTCCCTCCCCTACACTGACGGGTGGACGTACTAGCCAGCCGTCCCCTCGCGCCCCTTCGACCACGGGCTCATCACCTGCGCATGCCTCTCGCAAGGGAAGGAAGAGTAGGATGGGCGGCTCATGTTGTGCTGACTCGGGAGATGTAGACGAGTCAGCACACTCACGCTCCTTTAGGTCTCCACTTGGTCCGGAGACACAGTATCAGTCAAGTCCCTTTCCCTCTCCTACTCCCACTGCTACTCGTCGCTCCGGAAGCACTCGCGTAGCTTCCACTCCTTTAGACTCTGCTACCGTCAGTCCTCCTTACTCATTAGGGGATCTCTGCTACCAAATCACATCTGCCGGAGAGATAATAGAAGATAAAAAGGGCACAGCAGTGATGGCCACCATGAGGAGGTTGATGAGTCATCACTTCAAGAGTGGCATAAATACCGATTGGCGGTATCAAGATGCCCAAAAGAAGTAGGCAGTGATCGATGAGTTAAAACAAAGATACCCTAATCTGCCAAATGTGGAGTTTAATGACGATTACATGCGAGAGCGCATGGGTTTGGTCTTGAAGCATCGTAGATCAACCTTGCGTACTTCCATCACAAAGGAGTTGGCTAAACCCAGCTTGGCAGACAAAGCTGAATGGAAGTACTTCAAGAAGCAACATAGGGACCATCCCGAAATGTTCAAGGGTCAGAGGAGGGCTGCGAAAAGACGGCTGGACGTCGTAGGTACTTCGCACTTTGGTATAGGCGGACGGTATGCGTTCGAGGCAACCGTGGTAAGTCTACTTCTTCTCATTTAATGTATTGTTCTATTTGTTTTACTACATATTACATGCACTTTAGCTAACTCTAACTCTCGTAAATTGGATTCACAGCAAGCTGCGATGGGTTGTCTTCCTACAGATGCAGAGACGCGACACACATTTCGGCGGATAGGAACAAAGCTGTGGTTCATTGAGCAAGAGGCAATGGGAGCGACGGTCGATTGGGTTGAGGTGGCTGCTCGCACGGTATAAGTTTACTTCTACTTGTAATCTCACTTTTTAATTTAAGTTCCAATCTAATTCTCGATTTATATGGTTCACTCTTAGGGTCAAAGCTCAAGCGTCCCATCATCGAAGGCGAGCGATCAATAGGGCTAGAGATCAGACGCAGGTGGCGAGGACAAGGGAGAAGACGCAGGTGTCGAGGACCAAGGAACAGGCCAACAAGATGAGGATGATTTGGATACGGATGAGTAGTAGTGATAGTAGCATTTTGTATATCCGCTCGTTTGAGCAATTTCGTATTGCCCTTTCGAAAGGGTAATTTTGTTACAAACAATGTTGTATATGTCCGACATATATATGCTTTTGTTGCTCATCATTTCACAAGAACGATTTTGTATCACCCTTTTTACAAGGGAAATTTGGTTATAAAAAAACTTTATTTTGTAATTACAAAAAAAAAAAAGATTAGTGGGGCTAAACAGGGCCAAAAGGAAGCCCTGTTTAGCCCCACTAACCCTTTTTTTTTACTTCTATTAATCATCGCTATATAGCCACTTTTACCAGTGTCGCTATATAGCGATGATTAACAGTGTCGCTATATAGCGACGTTTTTAGTGTCGCTATATAGCGACGTTTGCCAGCGTCGCTATATAGCAAGGCTTTATAGTGACGGTCCTTTTTCGACGCTTTTAGTGACACTTATAGTGATGTTTGCGCCCGTGAAAAAAAAAATTTTTAATGTAAAAAGCGTCAGTATTTTCGTCAAAAAATGGCCTATGCCTTGTAGTGGTTGCCTCCTCCTCCTCCTCATTAGACACATCAGCAAGTATCTCCTCCTCCTCATCCTCTCCATTAACAAGACATGTCCCTCCTCATTATTGTCATTAACATGAACATGTGTGTCCTCCATGGTAGATGGAGGCATCATTGGAGAGGGACCAGAGGCTAAGGTGGGATTGGAGGCTGAGGAGCCTCCTACCCTAAAGAGACGAGGATAGATTGATGCATCATCTCTCTAATGGACGGGGTCAGAGGCCACCTGATTAGACCTTGAAATTAATTACAATGACGAATGAGCAGAGCATACATAACAACATAAGCAGAGATATGTAATGCATTAAAACATAGAAACTATACAAACATACCAGGGGCCACACCCAGAGCCTCTTGTAACACCTGCAACAGACCTGCAACACCTGTTTCATGGTCTCAGCCAATGTTGTACTACTTGCTCGATTTCAACGGTTGTGGGGACCTACGAATATAGTAAGTGATGGTTATAATTGAGTGCAAGGCATTTTGTGTGGTGAATGAGTATTGAAAAGTCATAGACCTGTGGTGGCTCCTCGACTATAGGTCTCTTCGCCTTCACGTCACGTGGAATTGAGAAGTAAGGTCCACATGCAAGGATGTTTTGCCCTTGCCGTCTGGAGGTGTCTCCAAGTCAATGTGGATGGTAGGGTACCACCCTAGTGGAACATTAACACCCAAAAAGAACATTAACCAAGAACCCATGTGAATGAATCCTACTCCAAACTAAGCAAGATTTCTGAACAAATACCACGACCTAGAGCCATACGTGAAGATGACGAGGGGGTAGGCACGTGGTGGCCATGCTTTTCCTCCACCTTGTTTACGCAAGGTGGAGGAGGAGGTGGTGGAATGGGAGGTGCAGGGATAGGAGGTGGTGGTATGTGACCCATTCTAACTTGTGGGGCACGAAGATAGGGTGTCGGGGGGAGACCATGACCGCACATGTGATGGGCATCAATTCTCAATTTGCTACGAAAAAGGAGATGCAATGTGAGCTCGTGAAACAAGGCTTTTCCAAAGAATGCTTGATTGGTAGAAACTCTCAGCCTAGAGATAGATATCACACGCACACTTACTATCGTTGGAATACCCACATCTACAAGAATAAGGTCGACACCAACGTAAAACATAGCCCCACAATAGTGCAGACTCGCTAAACTCGTTCACCACTACACATGCCCAAGAGAGGCCATCAATTAGCACAATAGACGATTGTCTGGAGGTAAGACATAGAGGCAACAGAGCGTTAACGAGCAGAGCAACTCAATCCATACGAGGTAAGTGACTCACCTTGGTGTCTCGTTGCCTCCTCCCTTCGCCGACTCCACTGATAGCATTAGCCAGTGACTGCCAATCCTTTGGCAGTGCAAACTGTATGGCGAATCCTTAAGCTTAGGTAGCTGCCAATCCTCTTGCTGAGGCAAACTGTGGCAAATCCTCTAACTGGTTGCTGGAAACTCAAGGGGTTAGGATATGGCGAATGGAGGGATATGTGCATTCGTCAGGATATGGTAGGCGTTCTATCAGTGCTTGCTACATTTTGTCAGTCGATAGTGCATGCGACATTTTGTTTGAATGGCAAAGGGAGGTTGCGCTATGGCTGGAGTCAGAACACCGATAGGGTCGGCATGGCACCGCATTCTCTGGCCAATCATTAATGGGCCCTTCTGCCAGTGCTGCATGGAGACGTGGTTGCTTCATGGGCATGATGGTGTGGTGCATGCATGTCGTAATGAACGTATTGGAGCTGCGCTACTACGGACGACAGAGACTACAAACAAAGGACCAAGAACAACACAAGGTTAGCAAGAAACCAACACCCAACAAGGCCTTGAGGACCAGTGTATTACATCCTTTGTATGCCTAAGGAAGGCCTGCTTATAGCGACCCGAATACATCAAGAAATCAAAACGAAAATGGACGTTGTAGGAGCGGATGAGCTGGCGTAGCTTGACGAGATGTCACGTGGCTGAGCTGAGAGAGGAGCTGATCTGGCAATTACATGCTTGGAATGCTAGATAGGTCAATGCTGTTGTGGAGAGTCTGTCGACGTGGAAGCAGCATCGTCATGTCTCCTCCCCTCTGAAAATTGAATCGTTCTGGCATGAAAAGGCTTGATCCTCTGAACACGGGCTGTTGTTTTGGTACGATAGTACACCGCTGAAGAGCATAAGTTGTTTTCCCAAGGGGCTTCAAAATCTGATAAGGCCCAATCCATTTTGCAAGAAATTTCCCACTTAGTCCCTTCTGCCGAGTTGGTCAGTCTGAACATCAAAATGAGCTCCATGTAAATATGAGTGCAATTTAGAAATTGCCCATAGTACTCCCAAACATTCAAGCTCAGCTGCAGCATATCTTGACTTAGGTCCTGTTAAACTTTTACTGAGGTAGACAATTGGTCGCGACTGTCCTTGAAAATCTTTTGCAGCAAGACTGCGCCTAACCCATCTTCTGATGCATTAGTTCGTAGAAGAAACGGCTGTTGAAGTTTTGGATGCCGTAGTAGAGCATCTTCTTTGAGAAGATTTCGGATTTGCTCAAAAGCGAGTTGACATTCGGGAGACCAAATGTCCTTGATATCTTTAAGCAATTGCGAAGAGGTGATGCAATAGTTGCTAATTTAGGTATGAACCTAGAGCTAGAACCCGTCATTCCTAAGAAGCGTTGGAGTTGCTAATGTAGGTATGAACCTAGAGCTAGAACCTGCCATTCCTAAGAAGCGTTGGAGTTGCTTCACGTTTTTAGGAGGCGGAAGACATTGCAAAGCTTTTACTTTATCTGGATCAGGTCTAATGCCCTCGCTGGAAATAACAAAACCTAAGTATTTCAACTTAGCTTGCGCCCACTTGCATTTGTTAGGGTTTAGCTTTAGATTAAACTGCTGAAATAACTCCATGTTTGTGCTCTTGCCAAGTTTTTGTAGGAATCAATACATCATCAAGTTATACCAGTACGTTGCCTTGGACAATTAGGTCATGCAGAATGAAATTCATGAGCCTTTGGAAAGTTCTCGGAGCATTTTTTAATCGAAACGGCATCACATTGAATTGGTATTAACCAAATGGTGTTTGGAAGGCGGTCTTTTCTCGGTCTTTTGATTTGACTGGTATCTGCCAATAGCCGAATTTGAGATCCAATGTTGTGAAAAATATGGAATGAGCAAGAGAATCCACAATGTCGTCTAGGCGAGGAAGAGGATATTTGTCTCTGACAGTTACATTATTCAATGGTCTGAAATCGATGCAGAATCGATATAAATCGTCATCTTTTCTGACAAGATGAGGTTCACATGTCCATGGGCTTTTAGAATGAGAGATGATTTTGTCACGCAACATGGTTGCTATGTGTTCCCGAAGCACTTGTACTTCTCTGCTTGATCGTCTTCTTTGAGCCGTTGAAATTGGTCTCGTCTTGGAATATCATGGGCAATCTGTACTGTTGTCGTGGTCGGTGTATTTCCTGCAAACGCATCTAGAAATTTGGCCAGGATTTGGTGTATTTCGGCTTGTCTTAAGATATCTTCTTAAATCATGGAAGAATGCAAATGTGAACTAACAACGCGAGAATATACCCAAGGGATTGGCGACACTCCATCTATATGCAAACATTATTTTTAAAATCAATCATTGCCTTATTTTGTGCTAACCAGTCACAACCTAATGAGCCGTGAGATTGGCTACATGGACGTTCAACTGTACCGATTCAGATAGGAGCGTGGCCAGCATCTTTGTGGAAACATGACGCGTAGGCGACTGCTGAGCTTCAAACTCCATTGTGGCATCACGACAGAGACTAGAGACAAAGGACCAAGAACCACACAAGCATAGCAAGAAACCGTCACCCAACAAGGCCTGGAGGACCAGTGTATTACATCCCTTTTATGCCTGAGGAAGGCCTACTTACAGGGAAGGGACGTTGTAGGAGCGGATGAGCTGCGCAGCTTGTAGAGATGCCACGTGGCTTAGCTGAGAGAGGAGCTGATCTGGCAATTACATGATCTTGGAATGCCAGATAAGTCAATGCTGTTGTGTAGAGTCTGTCGACGTGGAAGCAGCGTGGCATGCGTCTGCTCTGGTCGGCGTCTGGATAGAATTCTACCAGGGGCCACATGGAGCCGCGCCGCTGACTACTTGGGTCAAACGGCCACGTCAACACCACGTGTATATACGAAAACCTATATATCCCGAATCCCGATATCTATCTCTGTGTCCTCGTCCTTTATTTCCTCTCGCAATGATGATGATCAACATACTTAGTACATACAGAAGAAGGCAAAGATCCTCTCATGCGTCTCATGCAATCGTAATCCCTGTCGTTGCTCAGCTCCATGGAGAGATCCACACCCCCATACCTTGGCAGCTCTTCTGCACAGGCAATCAAGTCATCACTCTCCGATGGCTTCCCTCGACGATAGTAAAGCGATGGCAGAGGAATGTTTGGGTAGGTACTTCCATCCTTAAGTCGGCCATGATTTTACTCCGTCTTACATGGCTGATTTTATAGTCTCACAGGTCAGAGACCGAGTGCTATATAAAAGCAGTACTTCACAAATTCCTCCCAGTGGTGGGACAACCGAGAGAGCAAAGTAAGCGAGCGCAAATCTGTAGATTAGCTAGTCTGACGAGCTCTTGTGAAAGCTAACAGAAAATCCCAGGATCTCCAGCTTTCAGACATAAGATTACGAATGAGTCGCTAAGGATAGACCGGCTGGTACAACCCAGGTTAGGCTGAAGACCAAACCCACTGGTCAGGACCAAGGCTGCGAGCACTGTGGTAAGGCTGGAGTGAAGGTCAATACATTTAAAGCACTACATACGTGAGAAGGGCGCCTAGGAAACAATCAGCTTAGAGAAGGCAATAAACAAATGCCCCAACCGCCTTCTGTTTAGAACCTTACGTGCATTTTGAAGCAGTGCAGAACAAAGAAAAAATTAGCTTGTACCAAGCGGTTGTATCCCTACATATGCAGAAGTGGGCTAGCAAATCATAGATCACTTGGGAACTACCTCATCCCTATGTTTGTCAAAGTTGGAAGCATCTGCGATGCTTAACAGGTTTTAAACAAGGTGGTTGACCTGGGCTTCTTTCATCTAATCAACCTCTACGAACAAATGCAATAGGATTCTGTACGCCCTAACAAGTCTACCCTCATCGCTGTACTAAAGGCTTGTGCCAAGCTGAAAGATGCAGAAAGAGGCTACAAAATACATGCTGATATAGCAAGAAAGAGGTTGGAAAGATATCTTTTTGTTGGTAGCACCTGGTGGATATGTATGCCAAATGTGGCTTGCTCATAGAATCGCAGGAAGCATTTGACAAGCTGCGAATTTGAGATGAGATCTTGTAGACTAAATTAATCTCAGGATATGTTGAGGGGCTAGGTGAGGAAGTGTTGAACTGTCTCAAACAGATGAAACTGGACTGTCTCTCTGCAGAGCGGCTGTCACTTTTGTTTGCAGCTTGAAAGCTTGTCCGATATAGGAGCCCTAGATAAGGGCCGAGAAATACATGCTGAGATAGTGGCAAAAGGGGTAGGAAAGAAATCTTCTTGTTGGCATCACCTTGGTGGATAAGTATGCCAAATATGGCTTGGTTGAAGAAGCACAGAAGCATTGCCAAGATATGCCAAGTAGGGCCTTAGTGAAGAAGGGCTGAATTGTCTCGTACAGATGCAATAGGGTCTTTCTCCAAATGTTGTTAAATTTAATTGTAGCTTGAATGTGGCGATAGCCAGAAAGGGTTGGAAAGGGATCTTATTCTTGGCAACACCTTGGTGGATATATATGCCAAATGTGGCTCGCTTGCAGAAGGATGGAAAGCATTGGACAAGCTGCTAGTTAGAGACATAATCTCATGGAATGCACTACTCTCAGGATATGCCGGGCAGATGCTTGGTGAGTAAGCACTAAACTATCTCGACCAGATGCATTGGAGGGCCTCTCTCTAGATGCTGCCGCATTTGTTTGCAGCATGAAAGCTTGTGGCAGCATAGGAGTCATGCAGAAAGGGGCTTGAAATAGGTCATTTTGTTGGCAGCATCTTGGTGGATATGCACGCCAAAATGTGGCTCGTCTGTGTAAGCTGCTAGTTTGAGTTGAGGTGTCATAGAACAAACTGATCACAGGAAACGCCAGGCAGGGGCTTGGTGAGGAAGTGCCAAATTGTCTTGAACAAATGCAACTAGAGCAGCATCTCACACAAAACGTTGTCACGTTTGGTAGCAGCTTGAAAGCTTGTGGCAGCATTGGATCCATCCACAAAGTCCAAGAAATGCATACTGAGATAGCCAGAAAGGGGTTGGAAAGTGATCTAGTTGTTGACAACACTAAGGAGATATATGCCAAATGTGGCTTGCTTGCAGAAGCATTAGAGAAGCTACCACTTCGAGACCTGGTCTCATGGAATGCACTGATCGCAGCATATACCGAGGAAGAGCTTGGTAAGGAAGTCTTGAATTATCTCAAACAGAGGGTCTCTCTCCAGATACTGCCCAACTTGTTTGCATCTTGAAAGCTCGTGTCAGCATAGGAGGTATGAAAAAGGGCAGGGATGATGCATGCCAAGATAGCCAGAAAGGGGCTGGAAATGGATCTTTTCTTTTTCCAAAAGCCATTACCTATGAAACTGAACATTACAACGGCAGCTGTAGTTTCAACACACCTGCAAGCAATTTCCTCTTTTGAGTCATCCGTTGTAATGAAGTCTACGATTAGTGCACCTGCATGTCTTCCAATCGAGAATTTCAGGAACTTAAAATGAGAATGAGAGAGAGAGAGAGTGAAAATGATGCGGGTCCGTAAGAAAGTAAAGAGAGCCTGCGAGAGAGAGCGAAGTTCAAAAGTGTGCTCCCTTGAATCTGTATTCTTTCTCTTCACAGTACTTACAAAGGTTCGTGCAACGTATTGGTTCCTTTGTATTTAGTATATACAATTTTAATACGGTGAATCATGTCAGTTGCACTTCATATAACCGTTTCAGTAGCATAGCCACAGTTGACAGAGACCTCACGAATTGTTTTCTCGTCTGAAGGCCTCTTAGAAGAGTAATGGATCGGAGGCCACCCAACCCTCTGTTGTCGGGACGTGTATTGTTCATCTTGCTACACATAGCGGAACTAAGTCAAACTATCCCCTTTTCGAAGCTTAGCATTCGACATACAGGCCTCCCCACGTCCACTTCATCCCAAGTGGTCCGATTAAGTTGCACCGACCTTGATATGATTATTCGACTGGAGTTCCTGCCATGAAACCAAAGAACAAATTAAGACGAGAAATTAAGATACGCTGCTCAAAGCAACGGCACAGAAAATAAGCCACTTGATCTCGCACGCCCTTGTGGGCCTTACCTCAGAAAACCTCAGATGTCCAGGCTGGACGTGACTCCCCTTGACAATGGTTTCCCATTTAGCATTGGAAGATGGAGTAAACAGCTTCTTCACCTGCGGAATAGATGGCCTCCGCGAATTCGAAAGTGGAGAGAAGCTTCTGGTAGCAAGAGGAATAGCCCTCCATAGCCAAGATTCAGAGGGGGATTTGGGAAGTGGAGGAGCAAGGATGTCTGCAGGAGTGTTGGTCTCAGTCCATATTTTCGAAACAAAGAATCTGCTGGGAGAGTTGGGACGAGGACCGGAGACCATAAATGGCCGATTCTTCTTCTCTGGAGGAAGAATCTCTCCGTTTCCAGTATAGTCAGGCTGCTGCAAGGCAGAATCAGCGGGGTCGACTACCTTTGCACAATCGGGAATCTGACGAACTTCTGGTTCAGCATTCTGTGCCATATCTGTCTTCGCAATTCTTTGGTTGGGCCAATGTTCTCTGGAGAGAGAAGAACGAGCGGATGAGGAACCATATCCACTCTTGCAACCATCGGTCTCAGCCATTTTCCTCTCACCCACAGACTCTCGAGGCGTCTCGAAAGAACTTGCTGATACATCGGCTTGGCTACTCATGCCGTTGAAGTGACGGTCCCTGGGCAATCCTAAAAACGCTTTCCCTTCAGGGAAGGGCGACATAGTGGCGGCGTTCCTATAAGGAGTGACGCTTACGGAAGGACTGAATCTACTAGGCGCATCGTAGTAATTTGGTGTGCCAGCTTCCTGATCCAGTGAAAGAAGTTGATGAAGGGGGCTGCGTGTGTAAGCTACGGGCCTGAGGTGCTCCATCTTCTTGAGCGATAGTTTCTTTTCTTGTGCATTCGCCCTCACATGTAATGCCACGACGTCCTGCCGACAGAACAATGCAAATATCGTGTGAGCTTGAATACATCAAATGCACAATAACAACTACAATCTGTCGGTCTACTATGCAGAACTAATGAAGTGTACTGCTCGTTTGGAAGCCATCGAAAGAAGAAATTACAAGCATACCTGATCATCGTTATCGAGTGCATCTTGGATGAACATGTCAGCAAGAGTACTGGGAGGACGGGAAAGAGGAGAAGGAGCCTTCTTAACTTTGATCTGCTGCTGGATGGAACGCCGGGGCGTATGCGTGGAAGCACGATGTATATGCGAGAATCTGTTCCTGAATCGGAAACAGAACATGCCGCAAGCCTTCATAGAAGCAGATCTATGCGAAGAAACATCATAAGCAGAACCATCATCATCGTTGTCATCAGCATGATCAGCAGCAACCGACTCGTCGTCGTACGTGTAAGAATCGTCGGAAGCCACGAAACTTGACGTGGGTGGTAATTTTGCGAAGGTGGCCGCTGCTGAGGAGGAAGAAGTTAGCGGGCTATGCATGGGGCTGGGTCGGGGATTTATCCCCACGGCGCTGCTCCCCATGGCGCTCGTCGCCTGCTGCTGGAGGGGCGTAGGTGGGCGGCGCCGGCATGGGGGTTGGGGGGAGTCGCAAGCGATGGCGTGGGCAGCGGGGAGGAAGCGGTGCATGATGAAGTCGCGAGCGTTGCTGGAGGTAGCTACGGGAGTGTAATAAGGTGTGGAAGAGGCGACGCCAAGCGGCAAGCCGTCGAGGCTGAGGGGGAGGGTGGCGGAGGCGGCGTCGGTGACGGTGGTGAAGGCAGCGTCGGAGGAGGCATCCTCGGAGGAGGAGGGGGAGGAGGAGGCGGTGGGGTCGGGTTGGGGGGTGAGGGAGAAGCGGGCGCTGGAGGCGCGGGGGTCAGCGGCGGCGTTGGGCGGGGCGGCGATGGGCGGCGGCGTTGGGCGGGTGGAGAGGCTGGGATGGCGGAAGAGACTGGCGAGGCTGGGCTTGGGAGGGCGGGGGGAGGCGGCGGAGGCTGGCGGCGACGCCGGAGACGGCGGCGCTTCCTTCCGGCGGCCGGGCGTCAGCTCCCAGCGGAAGGGGACGGCGCCAGGGATGCGAAGGGACTCGCGGCTGAGCTCGGAGCTGAGCTTGTAGAAAGGCGACGGGGTGACGGCGGAGGCGCCGCCCGGGCGGGCGGACAAGAGCGGCGCGTTGTAATCCAGGCGTTGCTCGGGCTTTTCCGATGGCGGCGTACGGCGGCGCAGCTGAAGATCCATAGGTGCCCCTAACACTACAAAATCCCCTTACGTTACAAAATCCATATATTACAAAACCACCTAACTACAAAACCACAAAGGTAATACCAAAACCGCCGTCTTTCTACATAGCAACACTGCCCTTAGAAAACCACTCCAGGTGCCATTGCGCCCTCTCGTCTTTTCTCACTCGTGAACGATGAAAAAACTGCGCATAGCAGGCTATCCCAGCGCGAATGGCCTCGTCCTCTTGTCCTTTCTCAGGCAGGAACGGGCATCTCTCCCATGCATGCAGAAGCTCCGAAGCTCCATGCACGCAAAAAGACGCCTGGGGTGCGAGAAATGGTTGCGAATTGTGTGAATGGCGAGGCAAGTTTGCATGCAGGAAAGGAGAGCGAGGAAGGATGTAGGATGTAAACGTCTGTGATCAGTCGACGAGAGCAGGCAAAGAGGAGGAGAACGAGGAGGAGGAGGAGGAGCTGAGAGATGCGGAGGGGGTGCAAACACACTCTGAATCGTCACTTCACAGACCACAATCTTACCTCCTGAAGCCGGTCCTTTGAAAGCCAACACAGTTATCCAATCGATGATTCCTTCGTAGTCCCGACCTCCATTGCTGCTCCCCGTGCTTCTTCGCTCTTCCCTTTGGATGCGCGTATCGCAATTGCGACGGGATCCGTCTTCACATTCGCGAGATATTGTAGATTAGCTCGGAGTGTCGTCCAGTCCCATTCCCCAGTTTGTTTGTGCTCTCTCTCAGTACTGACTCGCCACAATCGTCGCTCCCACAGGTAGGACATACGTCCCAGTAACTTAAACCCATCAGGATCGCCATCCTGAACGATATACACCCATCAGCGGCTCAAAGATCTGCGCCTCACCTACTTCAAGCTCCTTCACTCCCCACACAAGACTTAACGATTAAGCCACCCAACAACCTGGCAAGCTCGCGAGTCACGGGCCGAGCGCACTGAGATGGTAGTGCTCTTGGCAATTGCTGCTTGCGCTACACTGTACAGGGGCAATCACGCAAGAAATGTACTATTGGACCAATTGCGCGTGACTGATGGTGAAGGAGGGCGGTGAAAGTCTAGGACCCACTGAATTCTGAGACAGTGCAAAAAGCTTTGGAGCTCGGCAACACAAGCATCCGCATCACACAGCTAGCCGCCAGATCTTCGTCCCATTCGCTTAATGTGCATCCGAATCCGATGCGAAGCCTCGTGGTGATCGTCTCCTGTTCCTCTCACGGCTCAGCAGAGTAGACGATAGAAGAACGCTACAAATGCCACGCCTCATCGGTTTGTCTTGATGCGCTATGCGACTACAGATCTATCAACCTTCCACACTCCTCAACGGTCTCTCTTTATGATCTATCCTGCAGACCAAACGTAGACGCCTACCCACATTCCAGCGAGACTGCTATCCGTTGATAAACTTCAATGCTGCGTCTACCCAGGCCACAAAATGTAGCCACATTTTACAGTGAAGATCTACCCAGGCTTTACAATCGGCCTTAGGTATTCTTGAGTGACAGACACATCAGCCATTCAGGCCGCACTGTGGGCTTTCGCTGTCTCCAATCTCGGTATAAGTAAAGAGGAGCAATTCAGTATCCTAAACCGCATCAACCACTAGTCAATAGCCCTTCCTCGGGCAGGGTATCGCGGCTTAAGTGTTTCTGCAACCTCTGTAGCTGTATTTGCTTTTGCCATGCGAAATCGCGGCTTCATGCGCTCTGAGTTCCTTGGGAAGCCTGCAGCATGGCATCGGTACAGAGCGGTTCTAGGCTGGAGAAATGAATATCTCGAGACTGGCAGTGCCAAATGAATTTGCTGGAAGCGGAAATCTGCTGGGTGCATTGATATGGCAAACCGTAATTGTTGAGTAACCTCTTTCATACCAATTATTTCCGTTTGGTACTCTCGCATGGGTTCCAGAATCCATTCTTTAGTCGAGGTGACCCGGGTGAGTAGCAGTCGTGTCTTGGATACATCCAGCCTGATCCAGGATTTACAATGCCAATCTGCGTAGATTGACCGTGTCACATGTCTGGGACATAGTGGTCGGACTTGTCCTTATCGTTGTCGGAATTGAAACTCACTCGTGAACCGCGAATGGTGATCTGAGAGAGAGAAAATATTATAGGGGTTACGCAAGTCAGCAAGAAAGATAGGCATATAGGCGTATTTGTCGCACTTAAAAATTTCTTTGATGTCGTATCTATAAACCCATCTCAACAAATATTGATCTCCAATGTCGATCTCCGGGTTTCAATGCCACTAAGCTGCCCATGAAACAGCGCAACTTGCAAGATCTCTAAAAACTGCACCACTGTTGAATTGCGCAAATAAAGAATGATTGCATACCACTTGCAAATCCACAAACATTAGCTGACATTTGTTTAATGTCTAATTAGTACAGCCAGCAGCATACTAGCTAGCGGAGAGCGAATTGCTTGAACGCCCTCACTAGAAGATACTCAGTACATAACAAAGCAACTTCCAACCGAAGCAATGCACGTTGCAACTTCGCAAAGACCAGCTCAAGCGTCTTTGCAACCTCACGAACAATATTATTCGAACTTAGTACAGCCCGGTAGCGTACACGTTGTCCACATTTGAGAGTCGAATCTTCAGAAAGCACACTTTAATCGACGAGCCATTCACGTGTAGAGAAAAGCCAAGTGGTCAAAAAGCTTGCACTAATCTGTCAGTTTTTATCGTCACGTCGTTCTCCTTTATGGACATATGTACATTGCAAACACCCAAGTTCTCTTCTTTTGAAGAATAGCTACCTCTGCGCGCTCTCTCTCTCTCTCTCTCTCTCTCTCTCTCTCTCTCAAATGAGCGCTTGAGATTACCTTGTTCGTGCATCGTGCTGTAGCGTAAACCATTACAATAGCTCTAGAGCTCTGGATCGAAACAAGCGTTAGTACAAGCAGCACGTTGCTGGCTTTCAAGAGTTAGCCATGCAATTTGTACTTTCCTATGGTTTCTTACACTATATTATATAGGGTATGATAATATATGATGGATTTGATGAATATATCTTTCACCTATTACGGACAAAAAAAAAAAAAGAGAGGACACTTGGCAGCTTGGAGGAGAAGAGCCTGCCATGTGTCACAAAGAAAGAGTTCTTGGATGGAGGCTTAGAGGGGGGAGGAGGTGGAAAGACAAGAGGCAGCTTTAGGGGCAAGGAGGAGATAGAAGGTCAATGGAATGGAGGAGATGGAAGGTTAATGGAATGAAAGGAGGAGATGGAAGGTCTTAGAGCCATGGGTTAAGACTTAGCCAAAATTTAAGAATCAAAGATCCACCTTCAGATGGGGAGTGGTTGAGGATGGTCATGCATCTTTGCCCGTGCAAAGCATGGGTTCAGTACTCGTATTTAATTGCTATAAACTGTCACTCTACATAAGTAAATCTATAATATGCCCCCAAGTTCAATGAAGTTGCAAATAGCAAGTAATTAAACCAATTTGCAGGTTCACATGTCATACAATAATTTATACATCATGCATGAGATCCTCTGAGAGAGAGAGAGAGAGAGAGAGAGAGAGAGAGAGAGAAGGGACTCCAAGAGGGGTAAGGGGAAGTGGTAAGGGGAAGCCACCTCACTCCAAGGGCATTACATCCTTTCTTGCCATAAGCACTCACTCAATTGCATGGATCAAACAAACCTCACAACTTAAACCAATATACTAGTATCAAGCTGAAGAACTCCACAAGAATGCCCACGAAGTGATTGCAAAGCTTACTATAAATTATTGCAAACTTCACACAATTGGCCCATACATGTTGAAGGTCTTACAAAATCAAGGATTGTAGTTTTGGGCACGTTGGATGTTGAATTTTGTTAACTAAGGGTTATAAAAAATGAAATTTCTCATCACATGCTTGGAATCTAAGAACACAATGTACCAGCTTTTGGGGAAAGCTAGCTACCAAGGAACTTCATCATCTTCTCACTAATACATACAAGCTTAAGTAATACTTCTACTACCCATGGATTTCATTATTTACTCCATCTATTGTAGTTTACCTTAGTTATTAGTCTTCCTATAATTTTAGTTTATTTGATTTTCCTTTTCTAAAATCTTGAAGTGGTACATCAATGAACCCAATTAATGGTTGCATTAATTTGATGATGACCCAAAGATTTTATCTACCACCCTTGAGATTACTTCTTTCACACAATTCTATGGCAAGTCAGTGAAGGAACATAGCATTGAGGTAGGGCCCACTTAAATTATTTTCAAAAGACATTCCGTAAGATGATGAATATTACAATAGTACTTGTGGTCTCAATCGACCTGTTGCAAAAATAGGCCTTCTTATGTGGCCATTACTTGTAACAAAAACTATGATTAACACACTTGCAAGTCTTCCAATTGTGAATAAGAGGATTATATCATGAGAGAGAGAGAGAGAGAGAGAGAGAGAGAGAGAGAGAGAGAGAGGATGTTTACATTTCTTGAAAGATTAATTTTCAAAAAATGGTCGAAGAGCCTTTCACCTTGATTCATTATCAAAGCATGGCATACGATGGATGAGTACCATGAAACTTGTACACTTGTCAATTCTGGCAATGTGATATGAATTTGCTAGAAAGTATTGCACTTTTTATTCACTTTGAGCTTCTCTATGGGTCACAACAACAAGCGTTAGTATAGGTAGCATGTCCATGTCTTTTTATAGCAAGTATATTTGCATGCCCAAAATGCCTTACAATTTGTAGTTTTCTATACTTTCTTATACTATACTGTAGTTGCTTGTGAATATGGATGGTGATATTGTGAAACATGCCACATTTCAAAATATATATCCCATGTATAAGCTTTTGAGTAATAGGAAAATATTTGAAAAGACATAAAATTTGTTTCCTCTTCTTCATTGTGACCCTTATGCAATACAAAACAATAGACAAGTTAATCAAGCATATTTAAAATTCATAGAAGATAAAATGGTATAAAAGCATATAATATGGATTCGTTATTGTTATCATAACATGGCGTAAGATGGAACTAATAAATTATATCTAATAAGCTCACTATGAACTATAATCGAATGTGAACAAGCCTTGTATATGTATGGGTCCAAGTATAATGAGGTTGCAAGTAAGTAAATTAATTTGCAAAGTAGCTAGAATGCTATTAGACAATTTAAGCATCGGTGCATGTGATTACACATGCATGAGAGAGAGAGAGAGAGAGAGAGGATGGCAAGAGCACAAAGGAAGCCACCTAAATGGCATGTCACTTTCAAAAAATCTTCACGACATCCTTAAGGAGAACTCATGCCATCCTTAAGGAAAACTCTTGCCATAAACATCATATAAAGCACACTCACTCAATTTTATGCATCAAACAAGTTACAACCTCATGCCTTAGAACATTGTAGACTAGTATATTGAAGAACTTCTCAAGACTATCCAACAAATGATTATTTTTTCTTATAAGCTTGTATTAAGACCCACTATAGAACTTATTATAAGTTATTACAAACTTCATGTGCTTGGCCCATACAAGTTGAAGGTCTTATAAGTGCCACCAATTTAGTTTAGGTAGCAAATTGAGATGTTGAATGTTGTTGTTTAAGGGATGTTAAAAGAGGATTCCTCATCACATACTTGGAATTTGAGAATGCCCTTGGATAAAATGGGCCACTTTTTGGAGAAAACTAGGTAGCAAGGGACGTCATCATTTGGTTAATAATAGATATTGAAAGTCCTAGTACTTCATTATTTAGTCTATTCCATTACAATTTACCTTAGCAATTACTCTTCCTATTATTTTAGTGCTCTTTGATTGCCTTTTTCTAAAGTTTTGAAGTGGTACACCACAAAGCCCTTCACCCGTGATGATGGTTCCTCACCATTGACAAGACACAAAGCATCCTTTTGAGATCCTATTGTTGACTTTTGGCATCTATTTGAGACGTATAACAATACAAATATTTTGAATAGGTTACAATAATATACAAGTCTTCATTAAATGTTGATTTTTATGATATCCAAATTAGGTAATTTATCGATACTTCTTAGATCTAACAATAGTTTTTGTTGCTATCTTATAATTGTTATGATATTTACCTTGATGTCGCCTTTAGGGAAGGAATTGAAAAAAGTCCAACTTTTTACTATTTTAAAATTCATATATGAATTGTGAACTTCAAAACAATGATGATAAAGTAACCTTTATGGTCTTAAAATTTCAAAAAATCAAAACTCTACATACAAATGTAAAAAACATCACATGACTTGATGCAATTTGAATCTAATTTCTTCAAACTATACCACATGGAAAGTGAGAGAGAGAGAGAGAGAGAGAGAGAGAGAGAGAGGCACTAAGGGGGCATGTGTGCTTACAAGGTGGCTTGGCAAAGGGTGTGGGCAAAAGGGGATATGGAGAGGGTAGATGGAAAACTGGGCATACATATAGGGAGCATATAGAACACCATATTAGAGAAGAAAATCCTGATAATTTGGGAACTTTTGAGGGGTTGTAATTATGTAACATTCAATGTTTTTCATTGATTTTTCCCATAGATTTGGCAGTCCATCCAAAACTTGCAAATGTGCATGGTTTGCATCAACATAAATAAAATGTCAAATGTTGAGGTTTTGACCAATGCATGGTATTTTTTGAGGGGTTACAATTACAATGCATTGAGTGCACTCCATTGACTTTCTCCCTGGATTTGGCCGTGTATATGAAACTCACAATTTGGAGTGTGCCTGTTCTGCATTAGCCGAGAAAAAAACATCATATGTTTGAGTTTAACGAAGCATTTTTTGCCTCTTCTCGAAAAAAGGTGGTGTTCAAAAACACCATTTTAGTTTATTTGGAGAAAAAGTAAGAATGCAACACTAGTCCTTGATATTTTGTCAAGTGTGCAGAACTTGCAACCACAAAGCAATGGTCTGCAAAAAAAAAGATAAAGAAAAAAGATCAATGTCATACCTTCCAAATATTTGTCAGTATTCAAATAAATTATTGTTGTGCAAGGAAAAAAAAGTCATGCTTTTCAAGTACCTTCACTCCATTGTGGAGTCAGCATCAAGAGTCGGACTCTGTTCTATGAGACAAATTGGATAAAGCTCGCTTGCGTGCAATGGTTGGTATCTTCACCTTGATGGGGAGGTTACTGCTCTTCGAGGAAACCTTCTTTGAGAGGTTACATTTTGGAACCCATGACCATACAATAGCATCAATAGATTCCCAATGTGGAGGATCACCTTTATTGCACATCCAAATCTTGTTCCAACAATCTGCATACACCTCCTCAATTTGTGCATTGTGTCTTTTGCATATAGGTGCCCAATATTGTATGAAAACCTTCTTGAAATTTTTAGATTTATTATCCTTCTGTACATCAGTTTGAGCAATGCCTAGCCAAATTGGGTAAATTTTTTCTGCTGGTCGGAGAGTGGTCGGACCAAAAGAAAGTGTCCTTTTTGTACATCAACCATTGGATCAAATGATTGTTTTGGTGTTTTCCTTTGAGGTCCACAGTAATGATCATTCAACTCTTCAATTCCTTGAAACTCATCATTTTCATTATCAACTACTTGCACATAATCAATATGTTGCGTCTTTGGCCAAAATCTCTCGTACATGCCCTCTACACTATTGTTTGGTTTATCAAGCTCATCAATCATGTTCTTCCAGTACTTCACCACTGGCTTGTAAAACTTTGTGAAAGATGCTTCTAGACCTTGTAGGTGTGCCCATTTTTCCCAAAAGCGTACATACTCCTTGATACCAACTATCACATCTAAGTGATCCTTCACATACTTGAACATGGTTACATAAGGCGGCTCTCCACTTGGTAGCATTGGATGACCATCCGGATGTCTCTTCCACAACTCAATGCCACCTTCACTTGGTTGCCAATCTAATGATCGTGGATGCACTTTATATTGCATGATAGGAACTTCATTTTGCATAAAGAACCGAAACTGGAGAGGCTTTGAGTGTCCCACTAAAGAATCTTTCCCATCGCATAGGCATCCATCAACATAGCTCTTGAAATCAGGGACTTCCGTTACCAAAAATGGCATTGGAGAAGACTCCTCACATTGTCTAAGAGTATCCATGAGATGTGCAAATGTCAATGTTTGGCTAGTTCTTAACCTCTCTGAAAACCTGCTAAACATTGCATCAATATCCTCATGTGTATGCCCAACCACCAAGAATCCCAATTGAATTGACTTGAAAATCCCTCGAGCAACAAGTAATGATAGGTATGCAAACAAGTACCTATTCTTGTTTTCAGAACCACAATTATCCAACTACAACAATAGGTGTTCGGGTAGTTTCTTATAAGGATTTTCTTGATGGGAACTTCCAAGTCCAAGGTCTTTGAATGTTCCACGCACTGCTCCAAGATGAAGTTGTTGCTTGCCATTAGAAACATAGTGAGAATCCAATGCTTCTCTTGAGGTTAGTGCGTTTAGCAGAGCGTTGTTAGACCTTGGCATCCCATCATGTACCAAATCTCCAAGTGCATGGTTATCAAATCTTTCAAGATTTCTCAAACACAAAGCCAATGAACCAATTGTGAAGTTAGGATCCGACGGCCACAAGGATAAAGAAAAGTGACCATAACGTCCTTGACCATGTCCATGTGTTATCATGCCAGTCAAAGCCACTGGGAGCTGAAAGGATTTGTCTGTGTCCTTTGAACGATTGCATAATCTACGGATGGTTGTCTTCTTTTGGTCCATCTTATCATGGATAATGCACAAGTATGTTTGAGGATACATTTCAAAAAATCTGCGCCAAGTGTAGTACACATTTCTATAACTTTTTTGTTGTAACATGTGTTTTCTTCTATCTATATGCGGTTGAATGTGGAAGTTGACATCTCCTTACAACCCAAACTATGCTTTAATTGCATGTTAACTTCATAGAGAATATCAACCTGCTTGTATACATCCGGTATCACCAACTATGTTTCCCTTGATCCATCCTGAAGTGTTCTACTTTTGTGTGGCATACGCTCAGAATTGTTATCCACAAAATCTTGGATTATGGCTCTACCCAGTTCTGTGTGGTCCCAACCTCTCCGCACGATTCCTTTATTACCATGTATGTACCTTCGTATACCAATTTCAAATTGCTCCCTGTATCGATAAAATGTTGTTTTTGGAATACCATGCATTTCATACCATGCTCTACAACAAACTTGAATACCATTAAATGAAAAGACATATTTGAACTGCCCATTTTCATCTTTTCGACAAGCAACCCCAAGAGTGTCATATACATAATTGGTGCGAGCCTCCAAACTTTGGCCCCAATACTCTATGCGTAATTTGGATATCATCTCAAATTGACAACAATTTTGTTTACAACAATCAATCATAGATACTTTTATGACTGCATCCCTTGTGAGTCTAGATGATGCTAATGGCATGCCATGTTTTTTAGCTTTTCTCTTTATCATGCAATAACGCCTCTTTTTTGTGGATTTTTTCATTGGGTCCTCATCTTCCATGTGCTTTTTCCCAGAACCACTTGAAGAATTCATGGTGTCATCGATTCTTAATGAAGTTCCATCTAAAAAGGTTATTTGTGCAATGGGCCATTTTATTAAGTGGATGGTATCGATGCCTGATACATCACTATGATACTTTTCAATTCCCACACCTAGATTACCTTCACCAAGCATCTCAAAATTTATAGGTTCAAATGGGTAGACATACAAAACAACACCCTCTGCAATGCTCTTGGTTTTCTGCTCATCCCATATTAAGACTTTCTTCTCCTTCCATGATTCTCGAATGGAAAACTCATCATATTCACAATAAGGTTCAACGTCAATGGTATCTGATGTTATATCATTCATTGGTACAATAGCTCCATTGACATTGTCCACACAACTCATTGATCATGCTTTCCAATGAACAACACTACCCAAAGCCTCATAGATTAAGAATGCATCCATTTTAGGAAATGGAAGAAGTGCACTTTCATCCATACAAATATCGATCGCCACCGATACATTGTTTTCTCCCAAGGGCACACCTTGGCACATGTCATCATGTGATGTAGAGAATATTGTCCCAATGGCAACAATCTTTCCACTGACAAGCAAGTTGACTTTAACCCCCACTTTCAATGTGGCATTTGCATAGTACATAGCATTTGTTATAGTTCAATATTGATATCTGATGGTGTGACTTAGGATGAAAATGCTTTACAAGATTTCATTGCAAGACCAAATCTTCCTAAACCTTGGTGCTTTGAATTTTAGGTAGCAAAATTTGGCTACATGGCCAAATCTTCATAGACCATGGTGCTTTGAAAGGGAGATAGCAAGATTTGTCCACACAACCAAATCTCCCGTTTCGGCCTCGAGATCTCCCTCCGCATGACGCTGCTCCTTTCCTCCGGATAGCCTGTTTCTTCTCCCCTGCACTGTTTTGTCTTCCTCCGTGCTGTTTTGGCCTATTTCTTCTTCCGGAGCACTGTTTCGGCCTATTTCTTCTTTCGGAGCACTATTTCAAATCGAGTGATCATTTGGAAAGAGCGGCCTGCTGAGGGCTATGAAGAAGAAATAGATTTGTCCTTTGTGCCTACCCAAGGAGCGTCGTTGATCAAAGGAAACCTGCCACTGAAGGCTCTGGATTTGAAAGAAAGACTCTTGTAAAAGTAGGAATCTCAAAGTGTGATTTGAAAGTAGGGTCTTTAGTATATGATTTGACTTTTAGATCTTCAAATTTGAAATTTGAATTCTGTATCTAAGATTTTGAATTTTGAATTTTGAATTTTAAATTTTGAATCTAAGATTTTGAATTTTTCAGATTTGAAATTTGAATCTTAAGATTTGAATTTTAAATTTTCAATGGGGAGATTTGGCCATGAGGCCAAATCTTCTGGCTTCTTTCAAAACATACAAGATTTGGCCGTACGGCCAAATCTCCCTAGACCTTGGTGATTTCAAAGAAGCTATAAAGATTTGGCATCACAACTAAATCTTCCTAAACCTTGCTGCTTTGAAAAGATTTGGCCACACAACCAAATCTTCCTCGACACTCGTGATTAGAAAGAAGATAGCAAGATTTGGCCGCATGGCCAAATCTCCCTAGACCCTCGTGATTAGAAAGAAGCTAGCAAGATTTGGCCGCATGGCCAAATCTCCTTAGACCCAGGTGATTTAAAAGAAGCTAGAAAGATTTGGCATCACAACCAAATCTCCCCAAATCCTATTGCTTTGAAAAGATTTGGCCGCACGGCCAAATCTCCCTAGACCCTTGTGATGAGAAAGAAGCTAGCAAGATTTGGCCGCACAGTCAAATCTCCCTAAACCCTCGTGACTTATAAAAAAATAGAAAGATTCGCATCATAGCCAAATCTCCCCAAACCTTAGTGCTTTAAAAAGACTTGGCTGCAAGGCCAAATCTCCCCAAACTTGGTGCTTTGAAAAGATTTGGCTGCACGGCCAAATCTCCCCAAACCTGATGCTTTGAAAAGATTTGGCTGCACGGCCAAATCTCCCTAAACCTGTGCTTTAAAAAGAATTGGCTGCATGGCCAAATCTCCATAGACCCTTATGATTAGAAAGAAGCTAGCAAGATTTGACCGCACACAAATCTCCCCAAACCCTCGTGCTTTGAAAAGATTTGGCTGCACGGCCAAATCTCCATAGACCCTCATGATTAGAAAGAAGCTAGCAAGATTTGGCCGCATAGCCAAATCTCCCTAAACCTGGTGCTTTGAAAAGATTTGGCTGCACGGCCAAATCTCCCTAAACCTGGTGCTTTGAAAAGAATTGGCCGCACGGCCAAATCTCCATAGACCCTTGTGATTAGAAAGAAGCTAGCAAGATTTGACTGCACACAAATCTCCCCAAACCCTGGTGCTTTGAAAAGATTTGGCTGCATGGCCAAATCTCCATAGACCCTCGTGATTAGAAAGAAGCTAGCAAGATTTGGCCGCACGGTCAAATCTCCCTAAACTTGGTGCTTTGAAAAGATTTGGCTGCATGGCCAAATCTCCCTAAACCTGGTGCTTTGAAAAGAATTAGCCGCACGGCCAAATCTCCATAGACCCTTGTGATTAGAAAGAAGCTAGCAAGATTTGACCGCACACAAATTTTCCCAAACCCTGGTGCTTTGAAAAGATTTGGCCGCACGGCCAAATCTCCATAGACCCTCGTGATTAGAAAGAAGCTAGCAAGATTTGGCCGCACAGCCAAATCTCCCTAAACCCAAGTGATTTAAAAGAAGCTAGAAAGATTTGACTGATTTGAAAGAAGCTAGCAAGATTTGGTTGCACAGCCAAATCTCTCCAGACACTAGTGCTTTGAAAGAAGCCCACAAGATCTAGACACAAGGCGAAATCTCCCCAAACTTTGGTGCTTTGAAAGAAGCCCATATGATTTGGCCACACATCCCTAGTGCAGCCAAATCTCCCTAGAATCTAGTGCTTTCTCATATCTACTACTATGTCTAGTGTCAATTCTAGATTCTATTTCAAATATGTTTATCGATAATGTGTTTTGTCTAACATTAAAGATTATAAAGATGATAGTTTGTATATTGCTTGGGTTTTTTACAGGAAAGACACAAATGTGAAGAAGGTTGAGAAAGTTGTAAGTGGATTTGCAGAAAAAAGCATACCTTGGTACTTTGACATATATAGTATTGAGGGAGCACAGTTGACACGAGTTCACTTATTTGTTTTGTTACCTAACAAAAGTGCATACACTTGTGTTGGATTGGTACATCAAATCATTGAAGATGTGGTTGGAAAAGAGGGAGATATTGGATTGTTGATCATTATAAATCAAAATAAGAAGTTTCTCTTGGATCCCAGTGATTATGAAGCATCTCGTATGAAGTCTAATGTAGATCACAACATGCACTCAAGAGGCTGGATAAGTGTTGAATCAATTGATGGAAATGAAATTGACACAGTGACAACAATCATTGAATCATATCACAAAGTTTCAGCAACATTAAAGAAGCGTAAGAGTGGGGAAGATAGTGGGGAAGGAACAAAGAAAGGAAAATCGAGTATGGTTCAAGCACCAGGTGGTAGCGGAGAAGGGGCAAAGAAAGGAAAGCTAACTATAGTTGATGTACCACAAGAAGGAACACCTCCAGAGGGTATGCTAGCAGTTGTGGAAAGAAGCAGTGGTAGTGAATTGGAGCCAAGTGGAAAGGTCATAGGAAAAAAAGGGCAAAAGAAACCATCAGGCTTGGTGGAACATGAAAAATACTACCCATTCGGGTTGCATGCAACATTTTCAATTCTAGTTACAAGATGTCAAAAAGCTCCTCCAAGCTATGTATATAGAGGGTTGAACAAAGAGCATGTGGAGAAGCTTGCTGCAGACTTTGGTTATAACTCTAGGCCTCTTGCTGCTGTAGCGGATTTAATGCCTTTCAATCCTGAAACAAAGTAGCCCCTGGAAAGGGTAAATAAAAAGGATTAGGCCTCCTGCTGCTGTAGCGGATTTAATGCCTTTCAATCCTGAAACAAAGCAGCCCCTGGAAAGGGTAGATAAAAAGGATTTAACCAAGTGCCACTACTGGATACTAGCTGGACAACATTCAATATATGCTACTAAAATATTCACATCTAATGATGATAACAACACGGCCCAAAGAAAGAACTACTACCGCACCCACCAAGCGAGGATTGTAGTGAATTGTCCCGCACGCTTTTGTGTGGAGATATCAAAGATGGCAAACCTGGAGTCTCAAAATATCTTGAGACAATCTCCATACATTGATATACTTAAGCAGGTGAGGGGACAATGGATTCTCTTTAACAGACCCAAGAAAGCACAAGAACGGCTTGCAAAAGGACATCCAGATCATGAGAATTGGGATGTAAGTACATATTTTACTTATGAATCATTTTTTACAAGTCGGTTTTCTTAATTATTGCATTCTAATGGATTCATATATTTTGCAGGCTTTCATTGACACTGGCAAGGTAACATTGGGCAATAGCTTTGCCACGAAGGATGTACATATGATAATCACAAGCGATGCCATTTATGATGGTTGGATCTCCATCCTTGAGGATTACATTGTAGGCAAATATTCACAAGATGGAAAATGCCGTAGGCAACCCACAGTCTCAATGTTTAGATGCTTGCGTGGATTGAGTGATGATCAAATTGGTCAAATTCAAAATGACATTAAGGAAGGTAGAGTAGTCATAGCTAAAACAAAGACTGATGCCATGACTCTTGATATTGAAGGACGAGCTATGCAGATCAAGAGAGATGTTGCACTACAAGAAGAACTTTATGTGTTTACATCAGCAGAACGGCCTTCTTTAATGTTAAAAAATTGGGATGAGTGCATATTACATTTTAAAATTACTCCAGAATTGTATCATCGGATTCGTGGTTGCTTTGACTCATGGTTAAAAGTGAAGCTTCAACAGGGCAAGGAAACTCCACCATTGCCTAATGCTGCAAAGGGGTATCTGAGGTGGATTATGGGACAAAGTGAAGGTGCAAGTCATGGACCGAATTCCACCCGGCCTTGGAGGTTCTACACAGTCGGTTCAAACATGGAGGGAATGGAATTTATACATAATGTGTACCAAGAGCCAATGGCAATAGGGGTTGCCTTTTTGGATGTAATGTATGGACCAAGCAGAAGTAGAAATTGGAATGAGGATCGCTTTGAGTGTTTGTCGAAAAGCTTGATGACAATTGCTTCTCCCCCACTGCAATTCCTTCTTGTGGTGTTCTTGACCATGGATCATGTATCATGTTTGAAGAATGCATTAAATAAGACATGCGGACAATATAAAATACACTTCGATTGCCTTAATTTTGAAACTGCAGATATATTTGTCACTGGATCTATGGATGGCTTAATTGCCTGTGTACTGGTAAGCAAGGAAAAGCATTTCAACGATATTGAGCACTATACCAATGCACAATGTAAGCCATCAATATATGTTGCAGATGAAAAATATGAAAAATCAAGTGGTGCAGAAGAATCAGGTGATGAGGATGATGATGACAAGGATGATGATGATGAATTTGACATTGAATTGTCCTTGAAAAGAAAACGTTCAAGTATCATGAAAGACATGATCATGGGTTTCTGTCGAGAAGATGAGTATGTATTGGACTTGTTCTCTGAGGGGCTTGCTGCAATAGAGTCTCTTTCTTGTAAGAGGCGTGTTGTTTCAGTTGTTGAGACTTATGAGTTGGCAAATGTTGAAAGTATATGTTACACGTATGCTTACAATAATCATGAAATTCGACAATGGGCTGGCTTGCAAGAACCAATATTGGCAATAGAGGGGGTACCAAAAGAAGATGATACAATTGAAGGTGGAGGAAATAAAGAAATTGATACCATACTAGGACAAAAAGAGCTTCAACCCTTCAATGAAGAGCAGTGTGAGCATTTACATATGTATTCTTGAATATGTTTAGTTTTCTATATTTCATGAAAAGATGTGTTTGCATGTTGTAATACCTTCGGAGTGTGATACACATCCAAATTTATTTATGAGTTCATAAATGTTAAAAAGTGTGTTCAGTCTTGATCATGATGAATGAATTAGTATAAATTGTTGTTTCTATCCTTATTCACTTTATATGAATGCTCAAATATGTTTTGGCCACTTGGCCAAATCTTTTCTTAGTGGGAATACTCGGGCAATGCTAGATAATGTTGGACTCCACTCTATCTATTACGCAAAGGTTTTTGGCATTGTAAGGATATGTAGTTTTAGGGATTAAAATAACTAGAAAGGGTATAGATTCAATAACTTTAGGGGGTATACTAAGCATATGAACATGAATGCTTTCTTTTTTTTAGTATTCCAATTTTGTTTTGAAAAAGAAAAACATGAATGCTTTCACACAAACAAATTGCATTGAGAGCACACAACCTAAAGTTTGACAATTTGGTTTTCCATCTCAATCTTCAGTTTGTTTCTACTTATGAATTTCATTTCCTTGTTTATCAACAGCTTTTGGCCATCTCAATTTCACATCACTAGAAGCATTGCCTGTACATGTGACACGTGATCCAATGATTCATTATGTGCCTAATTTGAACATTAGCATGCAAGTTCCAAGCTCAACATGGTTGATTGAAAATGTTGAGGATGCAATGTCTGCAGTTAATGTTCCATTGACAAATGTGAATGCAAGCTTAGAAGGTAAAGGAGAAGATGCAATGTCATTGTATGAAGCCAAGGTGCAGGAAGAAATCTTGGAAGGTAAAGGAGAAGACATAATGTCACCCTGAGAAATAATGTCAAAAGAGGTGATAACAAAAATAAGACTAGCAGTGATAATAGATTTGAAAGGGTTATTGCTCGAGCGTTGTTTTTCGAAGTCAAATAAACATATGAGCTTGCACAATGGGAAGCATTGGCTTGTTCTCCATCCTGGGTGTTTAGAGTTTCTACAATGGTTGCTCGATCACTACCATGTTGGCATTTGGTCCACTGGAGGAGAAAAGGGCATGGTGCAACACATGCTGGACACTTTGGAGTATCATGTTAACAGAAAGTTACATTTCTTCATGGTTTGGGGTGCGATGGCATGCCACAAGCATACAAAGAGTAGAATCATTCGACCAGATAGGATGAATGTGGAAGCAGAGTTTAAACCATTAATGAGAGTGTGGTGTTGTTTTAAAGAGGAATGCAAACCAGCAAGAACAGTGTTCATTGATGTTTCGCCTTACACGGGTTGTGTTAATCCAGCAGAAAATTGCATTTTCCCTACAAAATTTGATATAGATTGTGGTGATTCTATTTTGCTTCATGAGTTATTACCATACCTACAGATGCTAGATGATGCAGTAGATGTGCGCAGTGCCATCTCTTCTAACAGATTTGGTCAAGCTCCGATTGTCGAAGGGCGTGATATGTTCTATTATTTTCAACCAGTGATCCTTGAATTCAAAGAAAAAAACAAAGAAGTTCTCGAAAGGATGAATGTCGAATCTCATATGTCTACTCGTAGTTCAAAAAAAGACACAGAGAAAGGTATTACTTCACCTATAACCAAAACTAGAGTGAGAGGGACTTGTCCTACTACAAGAAGTATGGTGCATGCTCAACATGTTACATTGAATGAAGAGGAAGAACGCATGCTAGGAAAAATTGCCAAAATGGGGCCATTGAAAGATAGTGAGGCAAAACGCTTTGCTATGGTTCTTGGATGCAAGGAAAGGGGAATCACTACCGATGCTGCAAGGGCATTCTTAGCCAACTTGATTCGATTTTATTGCATAGACAACCCTTAGGGAATGTGAGTGATCTTGTTAATTAGAGTTGCAAACACAAATGCTCAACTAAAACATTTGTACCTACATTCTGATTTATATTTGGACACTATTTGGTTAGATTCAATTTGCAAAACATTATGTTTCAATTTGTTTTGTGAAAGAATTAATAGACATTGAGTTAGTACCTTGTCCAAAAAATGCTATGTGCTTTGTGATGTGAGTTTGTATTCCTCCACTAAAAGAATGATTCTTTGATTTTAAACATATGATAGGTGTTGCAGATTGTCATGAAAAGTTGAAGAGCTATCTTATTACAAATTTTGATCCTGCATCCAATGGCTTATGGAAACATAAATTGCCCATACCCATTGAGCACGTGTTCGAAATGAATGGCATCCATTATGAAGTAAAGAAATCAGCAATACCTGGGGCAGGATATGGTCTTTTTGTACATACGAGCATCAAGAAAAAACAAGATTTGATGGTATGTAATGGTCCAAAGTATGATTATGATACTTGGAGATCTCTCCTCAAGTTTTTCCCAAGGATGAAGACTTATGGAATGTTTGAAGATCCATTCATTGAGCCATTGACAGATGTGAAATGTATTGTGGGAGATGTATTGTATGGAAACATTGCTGGATATATAAATAGCTCAATGTATTATAAAGAAAGAACAAATGTTATATTTGTATACATCCCTAAACTACCACCTTGGGCTCAAAAGTCACAAGGAAATTTGAGTGCCCATGGCTACATTACTGTGCAAACCATAAAGGATATCTCCTTCGGAGATGAGCTACTTTATGAGTATGAATACTAGTATGGAATTGTTAATGATTATGTTAAACAATGTGGTGCAAAATTGGCTATGTGTCAATGGTTTTGATTATATTTAGTACAAGAAAGCAATTTAAAAAAAGGTTTTTATCAAGACCATGTCTCTGAGTTTCATGAGCTCTATTGTGATGGAGAGTTTCATGAGCTCTATTGTGATGGAACGGTGTTTTTGAACACCACATTTATATGATGGATGTCAAAGCTCTACCATAATCCTATTGCATGTGTCAATACTACAATTTATCAACATAGAAACATATGCATTTGACATTAATTTGATACATCTAATATACCAAATAAAATTTGATAGTTGCAAGTTTAATTTTGTTTTTGAAGACCACATTTATATGATGGATGTCAAAGATCTATAACAATCCTATTGCATATATCAATACTGCAATTTAATTTACTCTAATGAATCTTCCTAACGCAACATCTATAAATTGGCTTTTGTTTGTGGTTTCGATGCATACGAAACAACAAACATCTTTATTTCACTAGCAAATCAACAAATGTTTTGGCCATGGAGCCATGTTCACATCTATTAAGGCCTTTTGCCATAGCAACATACGGAAGCCATTTACCAATACTTTATTAGGCTTTTCACCGACCTCTCAAATCCCTTTTTTAAAGAGCTAAGGGAACATACTTACTTTTTAAGTGTTTTTTGGATTACCCTTTCAATACAAGTTTTACATGTATAAATTACCCATGCCTTACAAATTGTAAGCTTTGACAAGATTTATCCGCATTTCTTGATGCACCTCTAGTCTTCCTTCAAAAAGCTGGGAGGCACTAGTTCCTAGCTTTTAGTACTAAAAGCTAACATGGGAGTTCTTTAGGAAATGACTTTTAAATAACTTATATATGATCAAATATTATTCTAGTTTCTATGAGTTACTATTGAAAATCAAGACTTATTTTCTACCTTTGCCTATTCACTTGGATTCTTTCTTAAATCCAGATTCACTTAACAAAACAATAGCGACATGTGTGAAATGAAACATGGAGCAATATAAAGTTAATTTTTTAGAAAAAAACATGTATCCTTTTTAAGTTTTATCTTAGAGTACATTGAAAGGCACATTAGCTCCTTTTGAGAAAGATGAAGTCTGTAAGATAGAAATTTACATCATTCCAACCTTTGTCATTTGCAAGAATCTAACACAACAACACAAAGCACCCACAGGCATGCACACAGACGTGTTTCCTTAACTTACGGAAGCATCTACAGACCTGTGTCTACAGGCACGTCTATATAACAGACAAATGCGCTTATAGATGCGCTTTTAGACACTCTGTAGAAATTAAAAAAAAATAGACCTCAACTTTGCATTGAAACAGAGGACATGCAAGTAGCACTTTATTACAAAAAAGCTAGCAAACCATCAAAACCAAGAAAAGCTTTCTCATTGAATTGCACAACAAAATCCATTTGTTTTCTCAGCCAAGCCATTACACTGGGGATAGTATGGCGTGGACATGCTATGACTTATCTTCAGCTTATGCACCACATCTTCAATTAGTTCATTTCTAAAAGAGGTTCCTTCATCAATGAGAACTTACAAAGGACATCCAAAGCGTGAACAAATTTGATCAGAGAGAAATTTTGCAATTGTGCTTGCCTTGCTATTGACTGTGGCCTTGGCCTCTGCCCACCAAGTCGCATAATCTGTGGCCACCAATAAATAATGCTTGCCTTGAGATGAGCGAGGGAGTGGTCCCACAAAGTCCAACCCCCACATTACAAAAGATCCATATGCTAGAATAGGCTTCAAGGGCCCTGGAATCAATTGTCGCCTTCCAAACTTTTCGCATAGTGTACAACTTCAACACCATTCATATACATCCTTATGGAGGCGTGGCCAAAAGTAACCTGCATTAAGAATTCTCCTAGTTGTGCTTGCTGAAGCAAAATGACCGGAGCATTCATGACACATTTCTAGGATTCTCCTAGTCTCCATGGGATGGACCACCTGACGAAGCACCTTATCTTTTTCTAATTTATACAGAATGTCATCAACAATAGTATAAGCCTTCCTTACCAATCTCTCCTTATGTTGTGGAGTTAACCCTTGAGGAAACATGCCTTCTTCCAATATTGCCGAACATCTTGCAGTTCTGGCCATCCAGTGTCTACCAGAGAAACCACCCCCCCATGTTGTACTACAATGGCTTGAGTAGCTAACTCATCTGCCCTTTGATTTTCTTTTCTATTTATATGAACAAACTTGCAAAAATCAAACTGACTACATAGAACCATAGCCTTCTGATTAAGCTCCTTTAAATGAGGACTTCTTGTCTTGTAATGCCCTTGCATTTGATTTATAATAAGTTGAGACTCTCCTCTTACTTCCAATTCTTTAATTTGAGTTTGAAGACAACCCTCCAAACCAAGAATCAAAGTATTATACTTAGCTGCATTATTAGTTGTGATACCTGGAAGCTCTTATCCTCTTGCCCATACTTCTTGACCTTCAAAATTCATCAAGACCATCCCCCCAGCTCCTCGTTGGCGTGAAGGACTAAAAGCCCCATCAAAATACAAGACAAAAGCTGTTGGTGGTGTCTCCCTTTCATCATTAATGTCCTCCTTATATTTCTTTTCTTCTCTTAGATCCTCCCATCCTGTGAGCAAATATGCCCTAGTGGACCTAGTGGTATTTTCAATGACAAAAGAGAAAGAGAACTCTTGAAGCTCTGACAACCATTTTACAAATCTCCCCCTAGGATTAGGCTTGCAAACTAGATATGCTAATATAGACTGAGAGGTAAGGAAGAAAAATGGGAGCGAAACTTTCTGACTGAAAACACCGAAGAGAGAGCTTGCTGCTCCATTTCTTCATACCTTGTTTCCACCTTTGTAAGCTATTAGCTTGCATAATAGATGGGTTGCAATACAGCACCAACTCCCATCCTGTGAGCAAATCTGCCCTAGTGGATCTAGTGGTATTTTCAATGACAAAAGAGAAAGAGAACTCTTGAAGCTCTGACAACCATTTTACAAATGCTAGTAGTGTATTCTATCCATGCATGCCCATCATTCTTTTGCTCCATTCCTTGCATAGGAGAACCACTATCGAGCCCTCATGGTTTTCCCCTGTACCATAATCTCAGTATCAAAGTTGACATAAAAAATTAATTCTTGTGAGGGCTATCATGCCCATATGTACCATCTATCCACTTTCACAGTAATGAAAGGTACATCTCTTACATCTTAAAATTGTCAGCTTGCCCTCACTTATGGGGCCACATAAGGTGAATAATAGATGTGGCGTGTTAAGCTTCCTTTTAAGTTATACTTGCTCCTAAAAATGCAAGCACTTTCTCATAGATGCAAATATAACCCTTTCTCATACAAATTCCCTTTCATGAGCTCTAAAAGATGCTGTATTAGAGTAGAGACCACCATCTTACATTACCACTTTTAAAATTGTTAGCTAGTGTAGATTGCTACCATCATGAAGAAACAATCAATCATTAACAAAGGCATGCATATAGAGAACCATTCCACAATACACAATACACCGTTAGTTAAGACTTGGTAAAAAAGTGTAAGTATTTGTGTTGCATTGTTTGGACAATACCACATCATTTGTTGTTTGTCCTGTGTTGTAACAATACCACATCATTGTGTTGTTTGTCCTACTTTTTGGCTACAACAACTAGGCAGAAGGTTCTCTTGTTCGGGTTCAACTTTGACAAAACTTATGACCACATTTGATGGGGCGGTGCTGGCAAGGTTGGGCTTTAGCAAAGGGTTCATCTAAGAAATGGAAGCCTTGTTCGCAAACGTGTCAGCAATACTCTACATCAATGGCGGGGTGGTGGGCCGAGTCGACCTCAATAGGTCAATTAGGCAAGGATGCCAGTTGCACCTCTCCTTTTTGCGCTTGGCATGGTGCTGCTCATCTATAGCTTAGTGAAAGAAAAGGAAGCGGGGAAGCTAGAAGGGGTGCGGTTTCAGTCTGGCAATCAGGTAAATGTACAAATGTTTGCGAGCGACGACATGGCTTCTTTCGCCCAAGAAGATGAAGGTTGTGTGACTACCCTCATGAATACAATCTCAAAATTTTGCTTAGTGTCTGGCTCAGTGTGTAGCTTGAATAAATCATTTGTCATAAAATCAAGTTTTGGCGCAGTCTTGGATTAGCTAAAAGACCTAAACATTCAAGTGATACGCCATGGGGAGGTGATTCGATACCCAGGTGCGTCGTTGGGAGTAGGCCTCATCCTCAGGCAGGGGTTCGACTGGTTCAAAGACAAAATCAAGGAGAAACTAAGGAAGTGGAATGGAATAGCATTGGGCTTACACATCAACTCATTCTCTTACAAACCTTTTTGGGAAACTCAATGACTTAGAGACTCTTCTAGCAACCATCGCCATTGCTCACACATGGGAAGATAAAGGTTTTCCTTTTTTCATAGTAGAGACCCTCGATTATGATTGTGTATCAAGTTCTCGCCTTACCAATAACAACCGTTTTGATCTTAGGGCTTATTCACACCGAACGGGTGCCCACTAGCAGCATTGCTTGGCTGAGAAGTCAGATGAGCAATTGTAGTAGCGGGCATTTATTGTAGTGGTCTAAGAGCAACTCCTTGCGAGCTGTTGGAGATGGAGGGAGTTGCTGAGTGCAGCATTCCAGCTTCAACATAGATTATGTTCCCATGTGTAGTTGCTGGGGCCAAATTCTACCCCGAAGTGCGCTCCCCCTCCCCTAACCTGCAATTTGGTCATACTGTCCACCAATGGGAGAGGATCTTTCCTGCTAGGAGTCCAAGAATCCCAAAATTCAAGTTCTCTGGGCTGGCATTTGATTGCCACGGAGCCTAGCTCTCAAGCTCCTTGGGGCTGGAAAAAAGTCTTGCCAGTGGGGCCCCCCAACGCCAGTGGCTGGCGCTCTAAGCAATCGCATCCGTACTAGTGCGAGTGTTAGCGCCCAGGTCGTGGCTAGGAGCTTGGGCGACCGTCCACCACGCGAACGTTAAGTAGTGTAGCCTCAAAGAGCAAGCTATTTTTGACGATTTGGAATTCTCGGATGAAGACACTCATGCTTTAGCAGGTCTTTGACCTGATACACCGGCAAGCTAGTCTAGGCGCATAGTGATGGATGTTGGGACGAGCTCCGATCCGCTCTTTAGTTCTGCAGGGGATATGGTAACAGAAAATTCTTCTTCATCTGCCACGGCTGTCTGTGCAGAGGAAATCGAAGCCAATTCTCCTGATCACGAAGGTTCTGCGTTCATGAACGGGGAAAACAATTGTCCAGAATCGTTCAGTGACATTGACGTTTATCAAAGCCTTGGACATGAGGGTGTTAGTTCTTCTAGGATCATAGCCAAAGGCATTGCCTCTATTTTAGGGCCCGTGATGAATAATTTTGACGCAGGAGTCGAAGGTGCTTTGAAAAGTCAGAGCGTCCTGGCCAGCAGCATCGATCGTCTCACACGAGGTGATACATCTCTACTTGCTTTACTTGCCACGTCTAATGTTGCGTCGTATCTTCTATTCTAGAGGATTTTTGGATGCGACTCAGCGGCCACTTTATATCTTCTTCAATTGCCCTACACCTCTATCATGCTTGAACCACACTCGTTTAAGCTAAGCAATATAAATATTTGACCTAGTAATCTTTGTCACCCACCAGATTAGTAACTTCATTCTTTAGTGGTGTTCTGTCCTGTTCTGATCTCTCGTAGAACCGCAACTGTGCTGTCTTCTGAAAGCAGTTTTAAAGGCACAACGTCCATCTATCTAGATAACACACGGATTTAATATTTAAGATAGATACTCAAAAGAGGATGCACAATTTGATATATTGGTTTCTGAAGAAGGTAACTTTGAGCCCAATCTCAAGACCTTCCTATAATCTGGTTCCAGATTGGATTCTGAAACTATTAGTGAAAGTCCAGCTTCTTCTGTACATAAAAAGCACTTAGATACAATCATATGTAGTTTTAAGTAAAAGCTATGAAGGGGTGGCTTATATGATAAACACTTGAGGCCTTGTAATCAAAGTAGGAGGTTAATTATTTCTCACATTGACTCAAACATTTCTGATTTGGCAAAATATGGAGTCATTTCTTCCCAATTCCAACAACTAAGGAGTCTTTTATCACTCAATGTAGTACTTTACTATTACACAAGAGCTATAATCCAAGGAAAATAATGAAAAAAGTACGCACAATCTTAGATATGAAGTCTTTTATCTATGGTGTATCGGCCTTAGGTATGTTTAGAATGATTGAACATAAGCTGAAAACAAAAAGCGGGGAGCTGAATAGCCCGTTTTTCTTTTAGTTTCAAAAGAGAGTTTGTTTGAGTATGCTTGTGCTTTCTAAGTTAGAAATATATTTTTGCCTCTTTGTAGAAACGATACATAAGTGCAAAGGGCCTTTTTGCTTTTTATGTTTTAAATAAGAGAGAGAGAGAGAGAGAGAGAGATTCCAGTTTTTTGGAAGATTTTGTTTCTTGACTTGCTTCTTTATTTTTGCTTAGTCACCTGCTTCCTTTCTTCTTTATTTCTTGTCTTCTTTCTCTTTTGCTTATTTGATGTATTTTAGTAAGCACTGGGTTTGCCCAAGAGACTCCGCGGGTCTTTAGAAATCCAGTATAGCTGCTTATGCTTGGGCACTGATGACGACATAAGTATTGCTTTGCTTGCTAACTATGTCTTCCTTTTGTTTTTCATAAAAGTTTTTGTTTACCTCTTTTTTCTTCTCTTTCATTTTCTCTTTTCTTTTTTGTGTAGATTTTTGATCTTTAGAACAACAAAAAATCTAAATTTGCATGATTGGACTTATTCTAGTCTTACGAAGGTATATATAGGAGGTTAATTAACTTGCAAGTTGATAATCAGGTAGAAAATCCTCAAACAATCTTTACTTCTGGTATAGTGCCAATCGTTAAGCCTCCAAATGGGCCTGTCCCAATGGATGTGCTCTTGTTAGAAAGTTTGCACAGGTAAGCCGCTCAACCTTGAAAAACTAATCAGTCTTCAGCAAGAATGCAATGCTGTGGCTTAACTGCAATCCCAATTCTGCTGACATTGTATCAGGGTGCCTATGTGGTGTAGGCATTGATAGTACATAGGTATGAGACAAAGCTGATGATTCACACAAACCCATCGTCAATGCTCGACCCTCTGTTATCCTTCACCGTAGCTTAGTTACTCGCGTTTAAGGTCCCCATATGTGGAGAAGCCATTATCATGATAGGGTAGTTGAAGAAGAGATGTAGATGTATAATTGAGCAGCCATCCATCACCATGATGGGAGGGGCTGCATGTCGAGGATAGCGCCAGCTTTCCACCAGGATGATGATGTTGCACAACCACCTATGTGGCACACTTGCCATGTGGTAGCCTCGAAGAGCTATTGACATGGCAAGACTGGCACAGGTTGTCGGCATATGGCTGTTAGAATTGGTGGTTAATGCCCCACATGTTTTGTCCCCCCATTTATGAGGAGAAGGGCAAGGGGCTTAGGCGGTTAGAAGGGGGAGTGATTGAGAGGGGGTCGCCGACCGGTCAAAGTCAATGGTCGGTGGCCAAGGTCAAAGTCAATGGTCGGTGGTCAAGGTCAATGGTCGGTGGCCAAGGTCAATGGCCGGTGGCTAGTGTCAATGGTCAGTGATCAAGGTCAATGGTTGGTGGTCAAGGTCAATGGTCGGTGGTCAATCCACCACCCCTTTGTGGCCTCTCCCCTCTATTATATAAAGCCCCCTTCCCCCTCACTATTATATAGCACTCAAGCCTTTAGCCTCTCTGCACTGAAGCTGATCCAGCAGCGCGCACTTAGTAAGGAGAAGGGGACTTGTCTAGCCCACCGTTGGTGGAAGAAGATTGCAGCAACTGCTGCCCTTTGTAGCTGCTCCTCTTGCAGCCTTTTGCCCTTCATTCTAGAAGGAAGAACTTATTCAGTTTTGCCATTTCCTTTGTTACTTTGTTGCTGCACTTTTGTTGAGTTGTTTTCTAGCAAGTATTCATCTCTTTTGCTTCCGCTGTACCGTGATTTCTAACATGGTATCAGAGCCCATGTCTAGGGCTCACCTAGGAGCTTGAAGGAAGGGACTTCCACGTGAGAATCTTCGCCGAAGACGGTCCCGTTCCAAGTATTACTTGCTGTCCGAACAGTAAGGAAGAAGATTTCTGTTTCCAGACATGTCGACAAAAGCCTCATCCACGACATCCCCCTCTCCCTCTTCTTCTCATCTTCGTTCTTCCTTCATCCCCAACTTCGGAGAAAGTGGGAAGCTCGATGGTACCAACTACCCGATATAGAAGGTGAAGATCCGGAGTCACCTCATGGCCCGGAAACTATGGAGGCTCGTCACGGGAGGGGATCCAAGGCCGGTAGACACCTTGGACAGCAAAGGAAACATAGTTACCCCGGCGGATCCGGATGATCTCGAGTATTGGGAAGACCGATATGCTCAAGCTCTTGCCATGCTTATTGGGACGATGGCAGACACGGTTATCCCGCATATCCATATGGCAGAGACTTTCGTAGAGGCATGGGCCATTTTGAAAGACCTTTACGAGACGGACAACAGCATCCTCACTCTCCAGCATAAACTTCACAACATGGATATGAGTGAGGGAGACAAAGTACACGACCACGTGACGAAGGTGAAGGTTGTGAGAGACCAACTTGCGGCAGTTGGTCAAAAGATGGATTCAAGCCAGTTGGCATTGATGGTGCTACATAAGCTAATACCAAGGAGCTTCAAAGGTTTCGTGACGATGGTCACAGCAGGTCAAAGAACAAAGCCCATGACTTTTGAAGAGCTTTGCCCTCTTCTTATCCAAGAGGAGGCTAGAGAGGATTTGTACTCCCAAGCAGACGAGAAAGCCCTAATTGTGAAGGACAGGTTCGGCAAGGGCAAGTCCAAGGACTTCCATAAGAAGATTGACGATTAGGAGCGCAAGAAGAACATGAAATGCTTCTATTGCGAGAAGCCTGGCCATATGGCGAAGGAATGCCGCAAGAAGAAAGCAGACCTAAAGCGAAAGAAGCAAAATAAGGGCAGGGAGGAGTCAAACGGGGAGGCGGCAAATGTTACCACAGAGAAGCTCTTCATGATCTCAGAAACATGCTCTGCTTTCTTGGCAAGAGAGAATGGCAATGGTTGGTTCGTGGACAGTGGTGCCTTGAAACACACGTTCTTAAAAAAGGATTGCTTCACCACCATGGACTCTACTCATCCAGGCTCCAAAGTAACGGTGGGGGACAGCAGAACGTGCCCGGTCAAAGGTATTGGAAGTATTCCTTTTGTCACGAGCTCCGGCGAAGAGGAGGTAATATCTGGTGTACTTTATGTTCCTGACTTATGCAAAAACCTTCACTCTGTGAGCCAGATGGACCAACATCAAATGTCAGTTCTCTTCAGCAAACAGTAAAGACCAAGGACGGAAAGGTGGTTGCTCAAGGTATTCTCTTTTATTTGTCGACGACTTCAGCAGGATGACTTGGGTTTACTGTATTGCCAAGAAATCTCAGTCATTTGAAGAAAAGTTTAAGGAATGGAAGGCAAAGGTGGTGAAAGAAACAGGGAGGTAGGTCAAGGCTTTCCATACCGATCAGGGAGGCGAGTTTACATCAATTGAATTCAACAGCTTCTGCAAAACACATGGAATCAAGCGACAATTGACTACAGCCAGGACTTCTCAGCAAAATGGTGTAGCCGAGAAGAAGCACAGGACCTCAGTTGAGATGGGATTGTCTATGTTGCAAGGCAAGAATCTTGCCAAAGCCTATTGGGGTGAAGCCCTTGTAGCCGCAATTCATATTCTCAACCGGACGAAGACAAAGGCTGTGGAACACATGACTCCATATGAGGCATACTATGGTAAGAAACCAACAATCTCTCACTTACGGATTTTTGGTTCTAACGCCTACGTTCATGTGCACAAGGATGAACGGAAGAAGCTTGATCCCAAAAGCTAGCAGTGCATCTTTGTTGCCTACAGTGAAGAGTCTAAGGCATACAGACTCTTTGACCCCAAGAAGAAGCATATCATTGTCAGTCGAGATGTGGCGTTTGAGGAGGCACTGCCAGAGACTGTTGATGATGATCAAGAATTCAGAGTCCTTCAATTGTCATTGAGGAGGTCCCCCAGGAGGCCCCAGAAGCCGAAGACGAGGAGGAGGAGCAACCAGCTCCAGTACCCACTTCAGAGGATCAGCTAACGAGAAAACTCCCAACGTGGTATCTCAAGACTTTACAGGAGTCTCGAGTGACAGATATACCTGAAAGCAATTCTGGCCTTCGGAGGTCCCATCGACATGCTTCGGCTTCATCTGCTCACTATGCATTGGTGACTCAGGTCACAAAACCCAGGTCCTTTGAGGAGGCCAAGGACATCCCAGAGTGGTTGGCGGCCATGCAAACAGAGATGGACGCCATCCAGAAGAACCACACATGGGACTTGGTGGATCGACTTCGCAAGAGGAAGGTCATCGGAACCAAGTGGGTCTACAAGCATAACTTCAAGTCTGACGAGAGCTTGGACAAATACAAAGCTAGATTGGTGGTGAAGGGATCTAGATTGATGTCATGCCAAAGCCAGGGAGACACACTGGAGAGTAGGATTAAGAGTACTACGGAGGTCAGCCTTTTGTTTGGCCTAGATCTAGGCTGGTCAGTCTAGCTTAGCCCTTTTGCTAGGGCTATATGAGTGGAGGTTGCATCTCCTATCTCCATCACACCTACAAGTGTCTCCAGACTCTTCACCTTTTTCATCATTTGAAGAGAGCAAGAGTGTTCAAGTAGTGTGGCATATATTTCCTCAACGCCTCGGCTCAGGAATTGTGCAAGGAAGGCTACTGACATCCAGTAGAGGAGAGTGTGGTTTCCATATATTATACCTGTGGTTGGGCTTTGGGCATTCCTCCCTTCTCTAGTGTGCATGTCAACAGTCTATTGGACAATAGAGGAGTGGAGGAGTTCAGTAGTAGAACACAACAGCCAAGAGGAAGAGAGAGAGGAAACGAGCTCCCCTTTTTGAAACATTGATCTTGAATTGAAAAAAATGACCCTAGTACAAATCATAAAATACAGGCTCTTATGAAGAAGAACCATAAACAAATACACTATTCAACTAGTGATTAAAAACTTTGTCTAAAAGGCTTAAGAGGGGGCCAAAAGATTAAGGCACTACGTGTCAAAAAATTAGGTGGCCTTGGAACCTCAAAAGATAAGGTTTTAAAAATTGCCATGTGTATATGGATAGAAGACAAACGAAGAACTTTGGCAAAATAAAAATGTCGAATGTTGCGGTACACTATCTCATGAAGAATCGGGTGAATCGATTGTATTTGTAGGTCTTAGGTTGAACTAGTAGTAAATGAGAAGAGAACTACTGCAATACTCAAAAACATCCTAGACCGATTTCTCTGAGGCGTATGATGGTATATATCTGTGCCTTCATCAATCACAGAACTAGAGTGTAGATTTGCAACAATTTGGTAGTTTTTGTTTTGAGGAAGGTCTTCAAATAGGCAGCTTTGATTGACAAAGTAGGGAGCGACACAAAAATAAGTGGCTGTATATAACCTTTGTCATCCAACGAAACATGAGTGGGACTGAACCAGGCAATTGATAGCCTTAAACAACAATTTCTTTGTAAGTTTGGTAGATCAGAAAATGTGCATGTACCACCATTAAAATTATGTGTGATACTTATGAAACTTGTGATTATAAGTGCATTATGCTTTAAAAAGTCTTTGATGACCATAAGATACATACATGTATAGTAGAAGCATGCTAGGGAGTTTCACACTAACCTTGTGACGGTGAAATGGAGACAGTATATAGAGAGTTGAGTCTTTGCAATGTGACGATTAACAGAGAACCTCTGTGGCTGGCAATCAAAGCGCAACTTTTCAGAATATCTGAAACAAGGCAACTTAGAGTAAGAAGGCTTCCTTCTTAGAATGCCAACAATATGAAAAACTGTCATGTGCGTGAATCGTATCTGTGACGTGTGCTCTGGTCACTCAAGACTAGCTCAGTGTAAGAAATCCTAGATTTACTATATTTAGAGATGTGCTAAGGAACAAAAAGGAGACTGAAATAGCAGAGAACAAGGAATATTTTTATTGCTTGAGTGTCTGTAGTGTATCTGTAGTGTGTCATCCATACAATTGGGCCTCTCTTATATAGAGAGTGAAGAGTCACACATGAAAAGGTGCGTACTCCAAAGTGTATGTGCATGAAGAGGTGTGTACCCCTTGTGAAGGGTGTGACCCTTGATGAGAGGGTACATTACAATAGAAGTGTCTCTTCCATAGAATGTCTCTTGTGAAGGGTTGTGCCTCATAGGAAGTGTCCCGTCGAAAGGGCATACCTTTCCACAAGTGTCCATTCATCAAACCATCCATAAGTCTAGATATAGAGAAAGGAATACGTCACAGATCGTGACATCCCCTCCCACTCAAAATAAGACCCTGGTGGAGATAATGAACTGATGTAGAAAATATCACGGTAAATTCTGAAAATACTGCTTTAAAATGTCAGGGTACTGCTGTAAGTCTTCATCAGATTGCCAAGTAGCGTCGGAGTCGTCCAGATCTCGCCAAAGAACAAGGAATTCTGTGATAAGTCGATGTCGAGTCTCTCGCCGTCGATGGTCTAGAATACGCTCAGGAATAAGAACATAATCGTCTTCGATTTTCGGGACATAATCACCTGCAGGAGGAACTGCTTCATCGCCTGGAATGTACGTCTTTAGCCAAGAAATATGAAATGTTGGATGGATTTTACCCCATGATGGTGGTAATTCCAATTTGTAACTTAAAGGTGAATTTTTCTTGATGATCCGGAAAGGTCCATAGTATCTTGGTCGCAACTTAGGAAACACAGACTTAACCGTCTTATAGCGATGTGGGGCTACAAATAATAGCACCATGTCACCAGTGTCAAATTCCAGGTGACGTCTATGTTTGTTGGCAGACCGTTGATACCGCTCTTGCGCTTTTCGAATATGATCCCTGACTTGGAGTAGAATGTCTTGCATTTCTTGAACCAATTGATCGGCTAGGGCCACTCGATGTTGAAGTACAAAATTGGTAGATGATGCCTGAGGTGTCCTTGAAAGGCCGGGTGAATTACCAGGGGTTTCCATGCCTTAAGGAAGCGTCTTTCATTTGCTGAAATTTGATAATGACAAGAGAATCCTTAGAAGTAGAATGGAAAGAATCCACCTGGCATTGATTTAATCTGCCAATTTGTTGCGTAGAAAAGGCCTGTAGATCTCTGTCCAGAGGTCCATGTTGCAGTGGGTGGCGAGGAGCAGATCTGGGCCTGGCTGGTCCGGAACAGCAACAGCGCGCGTTTAACAGGCAGTATGGATCGCGGTAAAGGGGCTGTACCGCTGCTGATCTGGCAGGTAAGATGGTGAAAAAGAGGGGGCAGATTGCGTATGGCGAAACAGGCTGCTGGTATCCGATTCTGGATCGCGATAGGGGGCTGGGGAAACAGGCTGCGGGCTTATCAAAGGCTGTTTTGCGGCAGCAATGGCAGGGCCTGGCAGGAAACCAGGGCAGCAAACCGGCGAGGGGCAGGGCAGCAAACCGGCGAGGGGCAGGGGCTGCATATGGCGAGGGGGCAGGGCAGCAAACCGGCGAGGGCAGGAGGGCTGCGTAGGGAGGCGAGCCTGCTTGACGAAATCGGTACGGGCGTCAAAATGGATCGTCCCTTTTTTTTCGTTTGTGGCTGCCTAGGTTGGGTGGTTGCCCAAAAAATTAAAGGGTGGGTTTATTTGACCCTTGGGTAGTCTAGGGTTAGACCTAAGGTATGGGGCTGGGTTTTCCTTTTTAGCCCCTCTAGGTACCCTTTTTATAATGTGCTTGGTGCCAAAAGGTGTGCCTATTCGAAGGGGTGTGACCCTTGGAATAGGTGCACCTTTTCATGAAGGGGTGTCTTCCTGTTTTTAAAAGGGGTGTCCCCACACGAAGAGGTGTGTCCTTTTTTCCACGATGGGGTGTGTCCCCTGGGTGAGGAGTTAAAACTCTTCATCAAAAGGTGTGTTCGATGGTGGAAAAGGTGCGTCCCTTGGTTTTGGGACAGCCCAAGCACATGAAAAGACACGATTTTTGTCGTGTCCATTCACATCAACTCGTGATGTGTGGGAGATGGAGAGGCCATTGATGACTTTAGCTAGGGTTGGCGCTAAAAATTTTTACGCTCATTCTCTCCATCTCTTCCATGCACAACGTGCACGGATATCCTTCTAGCAGAAAGAGATGTATCAGATAGGCGCTAGAAGGTGGGGGCATTTCCTACAGGCAGGAGCGAAATTTGCTCTGATACCACTGTAAGAAATCCTAGATTTACTATATTTAGAGATGTGTTAAGGAACAGAAAGGAGACTGAAATAGTAGAGAACAAGGAATATTTGTATTGCTTGAGTGTCTGTAGTGTATCTGTAGTGTGTCATCCATACAATTGGGCCTCTCTTATATAGAGAGTGAAGAGTCACACATGAAAAGGTGTGTACTCCAAAGTGTATGTGCATGAAGAGGTGTGTACCCCTTGTGAAGGGTGTGACCCTTGATGAGAGGGTACATTACAATAGAAGTGTCTCTTCCATAGAATGTCTCTTGTGAAGGGTTGTGCCTCATAGGAAGTGTCCCGTCGAAAGGGCATACCCTTCCACAAGTGTCCATTCATCAAACCATCCATAAGTCTAGATATAGAGAAAGAAACACGTCACAGATCATGACACTCAGGAAGCTTGGGGAGGCTTAGGCCTAGGCAGGTGACAAGGGCACTAATGAATTAGGCTTTTTTGCTAATTTAGGCGTACTTGTATATAAGGAGCCCAAGGGTTCAGTTGTTAGTAGAGCAAGTGGGAGCGAGTCACGTTTCTCCTTGTTGGTCTGACCCTGCATCATGTACGGACACATGCGTGCTATCTAGTGTAGCCTAAGATCTGGTAGCAGTTTCAAGGCCCTTGGGCGCCACTTGGTGGTATGGGATGTTGGGAATTGGTTGGATGATGTGCCAGCAGCTCGGCCCATGGCTGGGAGGGGATGGCCAAGATTCACTAGTCCTTCCCTCGTGGATGTGTGGTTGGGTGGTGAGCAAGCTTGCCCTTTCCTAGGTGTTTCTATGGTTGGTTCTTTGCAGGTTTGGAATTTTAGGGCTTTAGGGTCTTTGTCTGTTGGGATTAGAGCCAGCTATTGAAAGATGAATTTCGTTGGATGGGTTTTGTCCAAGTCTGTATAAATTCGCAAATTGCAGATCTTCTAGAAGTGCATTTGTATTTGTCTATCAGATTTGGGGGGAAAATTTGTTTCTGAGAAAGGAAGGTAGATTTAGTTCAAGATTACTTTGATTGTGAGGGAAGGATGAGTAAGAGAGTGAAAGTCTACCAAGATTTGTGGGGCAATGGTGCATCGGAATTTTCAGGAAATTTGATTAGGGCTGCAAGAAAGAGGTCGACTTTCACCCTAGGGAGTCGATTTTCAGGTTTTGGGAGGAGAACAGGTAGTGAGGACAGATCTAGGGTTAGGCACCTATCTTCTAGGCGAGGACTTCAGCCTGAAGGATGGTCGTCTTCCGCAGATTTCGTAGTTAGGCTAAATGAGTGAAGAAATTTCCAGTTTTCCATCGCCTGCTAGCCCACAAATCATATTTCAGATTTCGTCTTTTGGGTTTAGGGTCTTGATTTGCACCAGAGCTACAGTGAAGGGGGAAGGGGCAGATTTGGAGATGGGGAGAGAATAGCAGAAGGAAGGGAGAAGAAGGGGAAGGAGAGAGGAAGAGAGAGAAGAATGAGGGGATAGAGAGAGAGAGAGGGAGAGAGAGAGAGTGTGAGCGTAGGCAGCAGGTAGCAGGAAGGAGGAGGGAGAGTAGATAGGATTAGATGTCACATCAAAAAGTCCCTTACAATCCTTTTGGGTTGACTTATATAGTCCCCCCACAGTTCCCACATTTCCCCTACTATTCTCCCATCTATTTCCCCCTTAAAATCCATCTTTTTCCCACTTCATTACAGCCATCCCTTCCCAAAGAATTTTGCCCTCAAAATTTCCAAGAGGCTGCCTTGGATGAGAAGGATACAACAGAAACTGATCAGCTCTGTAGGAGATAGGGGTAGTCCTGCACAATGCTCTCAGGTTGCCAAGAATTCTCATCTTCCGTTAAACCTTTCCATTTGATGAGGTATTCTGTGGTCATCGAAAAATACCAGCACACATTTGAAAAGGTGGTGGTGTAAGATCTTGTTCATGAGTGCCTGGAAGGTGGCTGGTGCATTAGTCAAACCAAAAGGCATCACCTTGAACTCATATAATCCTCTTTCTGTACGAAAGGCAGTCTTATGCTCATCACCCTCTTTCATCCTGATCTGATGGTATCCTGACCTCAAGTCAATCTTCGTGAAATACTGAGCACCCTTGAGTTCATCCAGCAGGTCATCAATCCTGGGAATAGGAAACCTGTTCTTAATGGTGGTCTTATTCAATTCTCTGTAATCAATGCACATACGAAAAGAGCCATCCTTCTTCTTCACCAGGAGTACTGGAGATGCAAATGGCGAGGTGCTATGAGCAATGAAGTTTTTCTCAAGCAAATCTCGCACCTGTGTTGCCACTTCTTCCCGTTCAACCTTAGAGAGTCGGTACGGGGCCTTGTTTATTGGTTTACTACCATGTTTCAGGACTATGGCATGATCATCATCTCTTTTTGGGGGCAACTGAGATGGCATATCAGCAAACACATTTCCAAATTCTAAGAGCAATTTCTGCATTTCACAATTATCCACATGGGGAATACCACCCTCCTGAGGTACAGAGACATTCAATGCATAAATGGCACTTTCGTTCTTGAGCTCCCTAGCTAGCTGCCTTGCTGAAATGACCTGCAATTTCTGATTCACAATGCCCTGCAATGTAACAGTTCTACCCTTGTGGCAAAACTCAAGAGATAAAGCATTCAAATCTATACTAATTTTCCCTAGGAATTTCAGCCAATCACAACCTAGGACAGCATCTATGGGTCCCATATCCAATGCCAAAAGATCACCTGCAAACTCATAATGATCAGAAAACTTGATCCTGGCATCCTGGCAACAATGTCTGCTGATCATGTGCTGTCCATTCGCGATCTCCACTTTCAGACCATGGTCTATCTCTGTAGCAACTAATCCCAATCTTTGCAATGTTCTACAATTAATGAAACTGTGAGTGCTACCACTGTCTACCAATACATGGACAGATCTGCCATTAATCATTCCCTTCAACCTGATTGTGTCAGCACTTTTGGCACCCATCAAGGCATGTAGTGAGATGGTATACAGTGTAGACTGGGCATCCCAATAAATCTGTTCATCATCCACAGGAACATTACCATTAGCATCACCTCTGACATGAAAAGGCATTGTAGGTTGATGCTCCAACACAGAGAGTGTTGGCTTACGGCCTTTCCTGCTACATGTAGGCTGAATATCAATCTCATGCATCACATGAGTGGTTTGCTCAATAGCCCCACCCGGATCAAAAGGAAAAGCAGTCCCCTTTGTGGCATCTGTGTCAGGAGACTCATCTGCATCATGAGCTCCTGTCAATTCCTCATGAGAGACATCATGGGGGTCTGCTACATCAGCCACTTCATCATCATCAGATAATTCAATTATCATGCTGAGTTTGGCTGAGCTGACATTCTTCATTTTGCACACATCTCGGTGCTCAGGTGTCCATTTCTCTCCACACCTAAAGCATAAATTTGCCTTCTTCCTACTGTCCATTATGGCTCTGGAATGTTGTTTAACTTCTGATTTGCCAAAACCAGCAGTGGGTTTGACACCTGTCTTTGCATCCATGGGCCTGTATGGCTTTGCATATGGCATCTTACTTCCAGAAACCGTTGGATATCGTGGGAAGGAAGCAGCTGCTAGTTTCTTATCAATCCAATCAGCAGAATTTGTCTTCCTGTCAGCATCATAAGCAGTACCATAGAAGCTATGTGACACATGCTTGTACTTGCTAGCATATTTTGGCTCAAACACCTCAGCAAGCTGGGTCGCTCAATGGTTAGAGGATTGTGAGCTCTCACATCAGCAGCTAGAGAGGGATCTAAGCCTTGTATAAAACGCAGCAACTTCCCTTTCTCAGAAATATCCTGTACAAACAAAGAAAGTCTCCAAAAACGCTGCAAGTACTCCTGGACCATACCTGTTTGTGACAGTGCATAGAATTCAGCAAGGTACTGTTCAAGGATCAGGGCCGAGACGAAGGTCGTGACCATAAGCTCCTTGAACTGTTTCCAGGTGGTAGGCTTCTGAGGTGACTCTTGCATGTAACGCCACCATGTATGTGCATAATCCTGTAAATGCATGCCAACAAAAATGATCCTCTCCTCATCATTCTTAGGGTAGAAGCGGAAATAATCTTCAAGCTTCGTGAGCCACTCCTCCAACTCATTGGGAGTGCGAGTGTCACCCTTAAACTTATGCACAGAGATTTTATCTTTCACATCTTTGGCTGCGTTATTCCTATAGTGACTACCAGCATACTCACGCTTGAAGCTCACATACTGTGAAAAGGGCATCTCATTACGAACATCCTCAGGCAAAGCCCTATATGAACGTAAGGCATCTGAAAGCATATCATCCATGTTTGCATGCTGCCCACTTCCAACATCATGCTGGTTAGGAGAACCACTCCCCTGATGCATAAAGTGCGTCTGACTGAAAGCATTACCTCCCTGATACGCAGGCTGAGTCTGACTGAATGTATTAATAGGAGGTGTCATCGAAGCATGCAATCCCTGCTGAGTTTGCCTGCCATAAACATCTCGGTGGGTGGGTGGCATAGAAAAAGGTTGAGAAGAGGACTGGCCCCTCTCCCAACTGCCCTTAAAGCCAACACCCAATCTAGGCATGCTCACCGTTGGCAAAAATGTGCCAGTGGGCCAGCCCAAAATGGACGGCTCAGCCAATGAAATATGCGAGCCAAATGGAGGCTTGGAATCAATAAGAGAAGTGCTCGGCGGCACGGGCAAGGCATCACCCGAATCAACATAATCCCCATGCTGGGGTGCAAGCATAGAACCAACATCATAAGTGCGACGGCCATCAGCCATAAATCCCCTGCGTGGGTCAGGAAAATCACCCTGGCTATCCGACTGATCCCCGTACTGGGGTGCGGGCTGCTTACCCTTATCGTGCATACTGATGGCGGTAGTGATCTGTTGCCCAATGTTCTTACCCATCTGGGTGATAGCTGTATCGTGCATAGCCATAGCAGTGGTGAGCTGCTGCCCCAATTGCTGACCCATCTGCTGAAAAGCCCCCTGAAGCATCGAGGCCAATGCATCCAAAAACTGCGTGTCTGTAGGCATAGCAACTACTGGCTGTGAGGGAGATACACTCTCTGTAACTGGCATCAGCTCCTGCTGAGCAACATCATCTCCATGCTGAGATGAATCATCTGATCGGGGTGCACGCCTGGGTGCCATGAGTGTGCGATGGAGTCGATGAAGGGGTGGGTGGGAAGAAAGCTCGGTGAAGAGGATGGAGATGAGGCTCGAGATAAGCCACAAAGGTGGCTAAGAAGGAACCAAAAGAAACTGTCGAACTTCGAAGTGCCTTTTTTTTTTTTTTGGAGAAAGAGACAGGCCTAGGACTGTGCGGGCCTAGGACTGTGCAGGTTGCCCAAGCCTAGCTAGGATTGCTAGGATGGTCCGGCCCTAGCTAGGACTATAGAACTTGACTAACTAACTGATTGACTAACCACGGTTTATAGTCAACTAACTCATAGGTTAACTAACCTTAGAAAAAAAAAGATTAGGGAAGAAAATAATCTAAGGTGAATCTGGGGGCGGAAAGCGGTGGCTAAGGCGGAGGCAGGAGACGTGGCGGAAACGGTAAAGGTGGCGGAAGTCGGTGACGGTGGCGGAAACGGTGACGGGTGACGGATTAGTCGGAAGGCTGAGACTGAGGTGCGGGTGGAAACGGTGAACGAAGCAGACGGAGGCGGAGCGATGGGCACGACGGAAACTGGAAGACGGAGCGATGGGCACGACGGAAACGGTGGCGGAAGACGTCAGGCCGGTGGGGATAGTGTGAAGACAGCGAATCACCGACAGTCGTGAACGGAACGGGATGAGGAAACAGACGGAGGCGGAGGTTGTCAGGACGGTGGCTGGAACGTTGGCGAAGGTAAATCGCGCTTCCGTTTGAATGTAACGATTTTAGCACTGTTTGAAATCCTCGTCTCTCAGCTATGGCGCATTACAGACCTTCGCAGAGTAACGGAATGCTCGGCTCCATGTACACTTCCGCTCCTCCTGCAAACGCCTTGGAGATGGTGCAGAAATGAGTCTGCCATTTTTCCTCCGTGGTGTGATTATTTTTGGCGATGTCTTCCTTCCACGATAGGCCCGAGATGAAGCTCTGATACCAATGCAGTGAAGGGGGAAGGGGCAGATTTGGAGATGGGGAGAGAATAGCAGAAGGAAGGGAGAAGAAGGGGAAGGAGAGAGGAAGAGAGAGAAGAATGAGGGGATAGAGAGATAGAGAAAGGGAGAGAGAGAGAGTGTGAGCGTAGGCAGCAGGTAGCAGGAAGGAGGAGGGAGAGTAGATAGGATTAGATGTCACATCAAAAAGTCCCTTACAATCCTTTTGGGTTGACTTATATAGTCCCCCCACAGTTCCCACATTTCCCCTACTATTCTCCCATCTATTTCCCCCTTAAAATCCATGTTTTTCCCACCTTCATTACAAGAGCTAATCGACTTGCATCTTGGGGAGATTTCCAGCTTTGAAACAGAATCTTGCTGCTCCAAAAAGGATGATTTCAGCCTTCCCTCTGCCCGCACCCTTTAGGGTTAGATGATTTGCAGAAAATTGCTAAGGCTGATCAGAATACCTCCTCCCATTGAGAAATTCAGGGTATGGATCAAGGTATGGACCTGATGGGGGGTGATGATCAAGGAATCTATGACAATTTGATCATCAAAGTCACTTTGCAGCGGTTTTTTGAAGGATCCGGATGCGAGATTTGAGGGCTGCTTTGAATCGTCACCAGTTGGTTCAACAAATCCAAGCACTTGAGGCTTCGGTCATGATGATGACGAATACTGTCCAAGCTCACTTATGTTGACGCTATGGCTTTTGTGTTGGGTACCAATATCACTCCAGATCTTTTTTTTAAAGAGACCAGAAAGCCAGAACCAAGGAGGTTATGAACACTTGGCTACATAACTGGTAGGTGCACTTTCAGTTCCATCCCTACTCGGATGACAAGAAAATTCAGCTTGCAGCAGGTTATACTGCAGATAAAGCCCTTCTTTGGTGGAAAGAATTGTGGCCGCAACCCACAAATCGGGCTGAATTTGAAGAAACCTTTAGACGAGAATTCCTAAAGGAGGAGGAAGACTATGATATTTTGGGCAAGTTTAAGGCTCTCGATATGGCCTAGGTGGGAGAGGCCAAGTGGGAGGGTGGTGCTGCATGGGCGGAGGAGGCAGTGGGAGGGCGGAGCAGCCGGCTAGAGAAGGAGCTGCAGGGAGCTAGGAGGGCAGGAGCTGCAGGCGGGCAGCAGCAGCAGGCGGGGCGGGCAGCAGCGCACAGAGGCGGAGCCAGCGGGCGGGGCGGGGCCGAGCAGACAAAAGCGGGGGAGGAGCAGCGAGCAGAGGCGGGGGAGGAGCCAAAACAGACCCCTTGGTCTGCTGCAACTTTGAAGAGAAGGGGGAAATAGTTGCTACTGCTGGAAGAAGCTCTCAGCCTGGAAATCACTTGGAAAGCACCTGGTATGAACCCTCCTTGGGTTGCAATTCACTGTAAGAGCCTCTTCATGGGCGCGAGAGAGAGAGAGAGAGAGAGAGAGAGAGAGAGAGAGAGGATATCATATGATTGTATTAAAGTCCGTGTGAGACCCCTCAGGATGTATGGGACTGGGCTATCTCTATTAACTAATAGTGATCCCCTTACATAGAGAGAGAGAGAGAGAGAGAGAGAGAGAGAGAGAGAGAGAGAAGTAGGTTTTGATTTTAAGAGTTTTCAGAGTTGGACAAACTGCTGGAGGATGCTCCACTTCCAGTGATTACACAGCATGCAACAAAACTGTCTAGTATTCGAAAACGGGTTGGTTCCCTGAACACAAACCTTCGGATCATTCAAAAGCGTATTGACAGTATAGAGCGGTTGCTTTCTGGTTATGGTATGTGCTTCTTGCTTTTACAGAAGTACTTCCCTTGAAGATTCTTTTGATTGGAACTTGTTCCATAGTGATTCTGAATACTTTGCTACTTTCATCTGAGATTGAACATTGTCTTATGGCAGCATTAAAAAAAATGTCCCGAAAGGGTGAACAATCGACTGTTCCGCCTTCTGACCTCACAGAGAGTCTGGTCCCTTCATCGACCTCTCAACCATTGCTTGCTGGCTCATCTTATGTGGAAAGTGATGAATCTTCTGAAAGACTTTAGTTCTAAGATTGGGTGCAGTTGATCAGTCAGCTTATGGATTTGCAGAAAGCAGGTCAACAAAGGTTTTCTCTGCCATGTTCATTTCTTCACATGGGTCTCATGTGCATATCACATACACTCAGTCTATTCAAGGTCTGATTGGCTTCAGGATATTGTTTTCATAAAGATTGGATCCACCCCAGAATGACGTTAAGTCAGGCTGAAAGATTCTGGATGAATGGTATGTGAACTTCACACTTCTCATTGCCTTTTGTCATTATAGCTTATGGGGAACTGCATTCCAGACGTTTTTTCCTCTGAATTCGTCCGCTGTTCAAATTTGGAAGCTTATGAATCAATTGTATGTGAATTACATTTATCTGTAGTTGCCTTTCTCCAGGATGACCCTTCATATCCACCTGACAGCTTTTCTTTGCTTCTGCAAGGTACAGGTCCTTTTTCTTATGCTCAATGGAATCCATCACAGGGTCTTCCGGGGAATTCAACTTTGACGAGAAGCAAACCACTTGAGCGTTAACTGTGACATGGCTAGACTGGGTTTTTGGTATGACTGCTTCTGAGCTTTCAGGGAAGGAATGCTACAAAGGTGCAGAGTTTACCTGCTAAAACCTGCGGGGCAAAGTCATCTGCACTTTTGGAGGGGTTGAAGCTTTGTGTTATACTGTTGGAAAATATTAATTATTGAAAGCTAGTTATGCTGCCTTGGCAGGTCCCTCTTGGAAGGGCACTGTACTTTCAAATGTAAATGAGATAGGACCTCTTTATCTCATGCCCCTTTTGGATGGCAATAAAATTGGGAATCCAATAACCATATAAGTATTTTATCAACCTGTCCCTGCAACTTATGATGTTTGACCTAGAGATGTGCACGTGTAACGGGCATGGAGCGTACATACTGTCTCGGGGGACCATAAATCCACGGATATGGATGGGACTGTAGGGGCTGCTTGCTCCTGAGGTTGGGGGCTGAGTAGTAGGCTGGAACAGTTCTCAATCTGGCACACATGTGCCCGTTTTCAACCTTCTTCTGAAGGTCGACTTGGTCTGTAACAGATCTGACCAGGTCTGTACGATACCTGACCTGGTCTGGGCCTATTTATGCCCTGCTTTGCTCCTGGAATCTTTTGTAGATCTGCTGCCAGGCCTACCATGCTTGGGTGGCCGCCTTGGATGACTGATGTGGCTGTATGGCATGTTGTAGTGCCTTGGAAGCTGCTGGGAACCGCCATAGATCATGTCGTAGCTTGTGTGGCTGCCACAGGGATCTTCTGGTGCTAGTGGGCTGCTGCTATATCCCTTGTGACTGGATCTGACCTTGGCTACGGGTTTGGCAACCCCTGAGGTTGCCTTGTGACATGGGGCCCGTGGTCAGGTAGAGATTCACAGGCTGTTTGAAGCCACATTGTGGGTAAGAGCTTTTTGTATTAGAATGGTCATGTTATCTGTGCAGAATCTTGAAGCTTGTCGATTGGAAGTGAAAGGAGTAAATATGTTTGTAATATACAATTCCTTAAAGAACAGCACAAGGGATAATCAGGGATACCTGGTCAAGCACACATTATAACAGCTGCTAGCAAATCTGCTTTCAAATTATAGTGTTGGTCAAGCACTGAAATTGAGGCTGGAGAATTGAGGCTGGAGATAGCATGGATAGAGATGATCCCACGAAGGTAGCCAAGTAGAAGGGGCATGTTGGTCTAGTAGTAGTAGCCGAGTAGAAGGGGCATGTGGCATGGGACGCAAACTAGCTTCCACCACGCCTAGACCTCAGGGTTAGGGGCAGTTTCGAAACAGCTAGGTCGAGACCTCAGCGGTAGGGTCAGTTCTTCGACCACGCTTTGGACCTCAGAGTTAGGGTGATGTGTACTAGCAATTGTTGTGACTTGTCTTTGCCTTCAAATCCTGTCTTATGAAGGTTGACCTTTAAATCCTTGCTCTCGCAGAAAGCATGCAAGGTTTTTGTCTCTATGGTTCCTCCATGGGTTTGAAGACGAGCGTCATTTGCATACAGTAAAATTCAAATGGCTATTTAACCCAAAAATGATCCCTCTTTGCCAAGGCCATGCACATACGTGCATGATTGCATACATCGAAAGTTATATGCATTATTTTCTTGAATGTGGTTGATTAGTATGCGACTACCTAAATGTGGATTCACAAGTATGCTATTATGCATAGAAGATGAAAAACCATATTATTGCTTTTATATTACTCTCAACTAACGTACTGCCATCTCTCCTCGTCCTACCTCGCACCTTCTCTCCTTGCCCTACCTCACCATCTCTCCTCGCCCTCATCTCTCTGCTCCCCTCCCACCCTACCTCGCCATCTCTCCTCCACTCCCCTCTCTGCTGCTCACCCACTCCCCTCTCCCCTCGCTTCCCTCTCTCCCTCCGTTCAGCCTTGCCGCCCCTCTTGCACTCTCCTTCCTCATGTGCCACAGCCCCCCTTGCCCTCTCTTCCCTCTCTACCTCCGCTCACCTTGCACTTAGCCTCCCCTCATCCTTACTAGCATCGCTCCTAACACTCTTTGCCTCACTTCTTCCTCTCTCACCTCTCAGCTTCTCCTTCCCTCCACTCTCTCCCCTTCTAGCCTCTACCACCGTCGTCTACCTCACCTCTCTATTGCACTCCTAATCCTCTCTCACAACCCCCTTGGCCTCTGTCACTTCCCTTCGTCTCCTCTCCCTCAGCCCACCTCTCTCTCTCCCCTCTCTCTCCTTTTGCCTCCCCCTTCCCTCATCGTGCAGCCTTGCCTTCTCCCCCTTTATAGCTCGCAAGGGGCGGTTGATGGAAACATCTGGAACACTCGGGAATTTCATAGGTTTTCGTAGCGCTTGGCACTCGTCTCTTATGTTAATCGTCGACCCTTCCGTTAATCATTTTACAAAAGCTTAGGTTAATTGGCCCCCGCACCCCCTTCACGTTAACTAATTAATTAATATAGGTTTTTTTCTCACGGGGGGGCCTATTTGATGCACAATTGAAAATTGGGATGACACATTTGTAACTTATCATTAGCCCATATAAAGTAATTTTGTATATTATGTCATGGGTCCTTTATGGTCAAAGAACCTTGTCAAATGCTCTTGAAAAGTCGATCAAGCAATGGAAAAGCCTTTTGATGTTTGCCATCCTCAATGGTGGCTCTTAGATTTAAAAATATAGGAGTGATTTTTGAATTTTGGTGGTCCCATTGCTTTAAGCCCTAGTCTCTATGCATATTTACAAACAATGATGATCATGTAGTTTGTCCATGATATGGACCCACACGTTACTATAATTATTGGGGTTTTGCCTTGTGGGTATGACACAACTGTGTTGGATTCCTAGGATAATAGAAAGGTTGCATGGAGCTTGAGTGATTTTGATTATCTATGAATCGCGTCCTTGACCAACTTGTAAAATTGAGTCTGGGTTGGTGCGGTCACGCACATGATAGAGATTTTGTGTTGGGTTGACCAAGGAGCGATTGGATGATTCTATTAAAAGTCCTTAGAATTTTTGTAAAAGGGAACTTTGCTCATTGTGCAAGGAATTATTATTTCTTATAACTGGATTGTCTTGTGGCTTTGGGGGTGTCTTTCTTGATAGTTTTTGGGTAGTGGCTTAAAGTCTTACAATTTTTTTCATACTATCCATGTTGTGGGAGTGTCCCTTTGGGGTTTCATGTTGGAGCAGCTCCTACTTTTTGTGAATCTATCTCTAGAAAGATGATGGCATCTAAGTTAAAATTGGAGAACCTGCTCTCTTTCGCATGTCTAGTTTGCTTTTATGAAGGAGTACTAGCTCTAATAACCTTTGAGAAATTATCTAGTGTGGACCAAATCATGCATGCCATGGATGATTTTCCTTTCTTCTAGCATTCATTATTTTTAACAGTCGTCATGTTAAGATAGAAGGTCCCCAATCATTACATTTCACCCGTTCTTCCTTGATTGAACATGACTAGCCGACTCTTTAGACTTGCAATTCTAGTGGGAAAAATGATGGATACATAGATATATACAAAAGTAAGGTAGATAGGTAAATAGATAGACAGACAGACAGACAGACAAACAGACAGACAAATGGATGGATGGATGGATAGGAGGTAGGTAGACATGGATAGATGGGGATGGATGGATTAATGGAATGATGATTAAATGGTACACACATATCTCATGGCGATTCACCCTTATATTTAACCTTTGTCTCATTGTTCCCTATGGTTTTGCAAACCCAAGCGCTAGCTTGACTCTTAAGGAAAATTGCTCATAGTAGTGTAAGAAAGTACCAAAAGGACGTTTAATGGGACCAATGGTCTTGTGGTGGTTTGGCCTTGCATAAGGTATCCTTTCGCCATTACCTAGGGCCTTCTACATTCAAGGGTCAATTGCACTGTCTTGGCCCATTTCAAAGAATCATGTATGAAAAGTGCTATCCATGGTGTGAAAGGAGCAAAAAATGACAATTTGAGACTGGCAATAATCCTTTTGTTGTCCCTTGATTTTGCGGGTTACATGGGTTTTTCTTTATTGATACCTAAGCTCCCCGACTTCATATCTCTATCTCAACTTACCTCCTCCCTCAGCCTCATCAGCCTCCACTCTCATTGCCTCCCCTCCTTGTAGTCCCTACGCTCATTATGACTACCATATTGTTGTACGATGATGACTATACAATAGCTTCTAGCTTCACCAATTTATCTCCAACCCATCACCCCCTACCGTTTCATCCCCCCCTATTCATTCTTTGCCTATCATTACCATTGCATTTTTGCCCCTTCTTCTCGATCCATAAACACAATACAAGTTGCATTTTTTTGGACAATATTTGTATAGTAGCTATTGCTCCTTGTTGGCCTCATCTTCCACCTTGCTATCATCATGCCATGGTAATCCTACCTCTTTGCCTCACTCACTTACACACAAGCTCATCACACACCTTAGTGACATAGACACACTTACATTCACATAAGAATCTCTCTCAATGCACGTATTGGGAACATAGCTATTCAACATGCCGTATGCCATGACTTCCCACCTACATGGAGCACCACCACCATAGTACTGATACATAAGGCAGGTGATCCCATGGACATTGGGAACTACTCTACTCTTATGATTGGCCATACTTTGGCTAAGATATATGGGACAGCACTGAGATCAATAGCCACACAGAGGGTCACGGACAGTGGGCACTTGGACAGGTAGGATTTCGGAGACAACACTCCACCCTAGATCACATTTTCACCTTGAGGGCTATTATTGAGGTGGCGAAGTCAAGGCATCAGAAAGTCTACACTTGCTTCATAGATTTTCGCAAGGCATTTGACATTGTTCCATGCTCTTGCCTGATCAGGAGGTTACATGAGCTACAGCTTTTAAATATCATGATTTGGGAGGTCATGAGTCTATATGAGTCTGTCAGAGGGAGGATACGCGCCCCAGAAGAGTTATCAGACTAGATTGAGAGTACCATTGGAGTAAAGCAAGGCTGCCCCTTATCACCAACTCTCTTCGAGATCTATATCGACGATGAGTTTAGATCTTTTGTCGATCGACTAGGCGGAGAGGGTTCGCTCCTTGCTGACCTAATGGTGCAGATACTGATGTATGTTGATGACAGTCATCGTATCATGCTCAGCAAAGGGTTGTAGAAACATCTAGAGGCTCTGGAGATGTTCTGCAAGGAGAGAGACTTGACAGTTAACCATGGGAAGACCAAGGTTATGATCTTCAACACCTCACGAGCAGCAGTATCCAGTCACCATAGTTTCACATGTAAAGAGAGTGGGAGAGAAGTAAGGAGTCTCACTTGCACCTTTCTCACATACACAATGGGGGAATACACACAAAGGTGGAGGCTGAAAACAGTTTTCCTCTTCTTAGTTGTGAAAGCCAAAAGAACTCTCTCTAAGTACAAAAGAAATAGATGAACCCTATATGTGGGTCTCCAACCAAACTCAGCTAACCTAGGTGGCATACTAACTGAGCCACTAACTAGAGTACATAAAGATAGCTGTCATCCAGCTATTAATCATGGGCGATGTACCAACCGCATCTGTTGCTATCAAGTCGGTGACATAAATGCACAACGGTCACCCTGGCATATCACGAGTGGAGCTCGATATCTCAACACTCCCCCTCGAGCTCAATCCCAATTCCTATACACCAAGCAGGTCTCTGAACTTGCGCAGCTTCTCTGCACCCAATGCCTTCGTGAATATGTCAGCTATTTGATCCTCTGTGCTGACATAAACCAAATCAATAAAACCTACTAGAACCTTCTCCCGCACATAGTGATAATGCACCTCAATGTGCTAGCATGATAGACTTGGTCATTTGTCAAGTGTATACTGCTCATGTTGTCACAATAAATGACAACTGGCCCATCTGTAGATTGATGCATATCATAAAGTAGCTTACGCAACCAAGCTACCTCACATGCAGCCATTGCTACACCCCTGTACTCAGCCTCTGTGCTTGACAAGGCAACTGTAGGCTGTTTCTTGTTGCTCCAAGTGACTGCAGCACTCCTAAAAGAGAACACATATTCACTGGTAGATCGTCTATGAGAAATACTACCAGCCCAATTAGCAGCAGTGTATCCTTGCAATTGTATATGAACCCCAGTCTCATAAAATAGTCCATACTGCAATGTGGACTTCACATACCTCAGTATGCACCTAGCCGCATCCAAATGCGGTTTCCTTGGAGCCTGCATAAACTGACTTACCAACCCAACAGCTAGCTCAAATCTAGCCTGGTAATAGTCATATAAATCAAACTTCCTACTATGTGTCTGTACATAGTAGGGTCTTCCAGAACCTCACCTGCATCTGCACTTAGCTTCACATTCTGCTCCAAAGGAACTGAAATAGGCTTACAGTCTGTCATCCCATATTTGGACAGCATGTCCAATCCATACTGCCTCTGCAAGAGCCATATCCCACTGGTGGATCTAATCACCTCAATGCCCAAGAAGTAACACAGCTCTCCCAAATCCTTCATCTCAAACTTCTGCTTCAATAGCATTTTCACATGAAGGATATCTTCATCACTATTACTTATGATGATCAAATCATCAACATAAATGACAAGCAACATAATACCATTCTTTGTTTTTCTCACATAAGGTGAGAAATCTGCAGTGCAAATCTGAAAGCCAATAGTGACAAGATACTGTCCTATCTTGTCAGACCATGCTCTGGGTGCTTGCTTCAAGTCATACAAGGCTTTCTTTAACCTGCAAACAAACTCAGGATGAAGAGCATGCACATAACCTGGTGGCTGCCATATAGACCTCTTCTTGCAAATCACCATGCAAGAAGGCATTCTTTACATCCATCTGGTGTAAAGACCATCCCTTTGATGTAGCCATAGCAATGACTGCTCTTACAGTTGCCATCCTTGCAACTGGACTGAATATTTCTTCATAATCAATGCCATATGTTTGTGCATACCCCAATGGCATTCTTGTCTTTAGGCAAAGGCACCAATTCCCATGTAGCATTTGCTTCCAAGGCATCCATTTCTTCATCTGTGGCTTTCTCCTATTTTTGTTTTCCCATGGCTTGCTCAAAAGAAGTGGGTTCTGGTTCATGTATCACTTTGACCATATAGGCATAGTGAATGGTTGTAAATCCATCATATTTCAGCCTATCCACATGATTCTTAACTCTAGTAGACCTGTGCAAAATAGGCTCACTGCCAGGTGCTCTCAAAACATCCCTTGTCTTCCTTACTCCAGATGTAACAATAGAAGGAATACCCAACTCATCATCAAGGCTTTGTTCTGAGCCACTGGATTCACCATCCACATAAGAGTGACCTGCATTCACATCAACCATGGGCTGATCTACTTTCTCTTTTCCCTTTCGTGATACTTGCATACCACTATCTGCATTGCTTTGAGGAGATTCTACTGATCTCAATCTGCCTGTCCATGGCGAAGTATGTGAACCACTGCTAGAGGACACTACAGGTCCACCAATATTTTGTGATTGCTCTTGTGAATTCTGTGCAGCATTACCATTTTGTGCATCTACATCATCAATCACATTTACTGGTTTATACCAGCTGCTCATCTCATAAAAAACAACATCTCTGCTCGCTGTAAACTAACGAGTACAAGGGTTATAGCATCTATACCCTTTCTGCTACAGAGAATAACCAATAAAGATGCACTTCTCAGCTTTTGGATCCAACTTGGATCTCAACTCATCTGGCACATGAACATAGGTAATGCAACCAAAAACTTTCAAATGAGAAATATCTGGTTTCCTACCAGTATACCTCTCTTCTAGCATCATGCCATGTATTGCTGCAGTGGGAGTCCTATTCATTATGTGGACTACTGTAGCAACTGCTTCAGCCCAATAATAATCTGGCACATCTTTTTCGTTGAGCATGACACGAGATACCTCTTGAATATGCCTGTTTTTCCTTTCTGCAAGTCCATTTTGATGTGGGGTATAATTGCATGAATATTGCTGCTCTATGCCATGCTCGTGGAGGAACCTTGCAAACTCATTTGAGAGGTACTCTCCCCCTCCATCTGACCTTAGGCATTTTATTTGCAGGCTTGTTTCTTTCTCAACCATAGCTTTAAAAGCTTTGAGATGAGCAAACACTTCACTTTTCTTTTTCATAAAATACACCCAAACTTTTTTACTGTAGTCATCAATAAAAGTGACAAAATAATGACAGCCTCCAATAGATGTAGCTTTAGTAGTCCACACATCAGAGTGGATTAATTCCAATGGCTTCTTACTCTCTTGAACATGTCTAGGAAATGGTTTCCTTGCCTGTTTTCCAAATTGATAGGCTTCACATACCTTATGCATTTCTGCAACCTTGAACTTAGGCAATCCTGCAACAATATTTTGTGCCTGCATTAATTTAAGTCGCTGTACATTAACATGAGCAATGCGTTTATGCCAAATATCAATATCTGCAACTACACCGATCCCATGTGCAAACATTGCTGCACTCAATTCAGGCATGTCCGCATCCAATGTAAACATCTTGCCCTTCTTCTCCCCTTTTGCTATCAAGCGACATTTATTTTTCATATCCTCAACAAAGCATCCATGAGGATTAAATCTGACCTGTAGGCCCTGCTCAACCATTTGACCAACAGAAACCAGGTTCTTGGTGATATTCGAGACATGAAATACATCAGATAGGTATTTCTTTTTCCCATCCTGCATAGACAAAGGAATTTTACCAATCTGCACAATAGGATGTGTAGTATCATCACCAGTCTCCATAAATCCTGGTCTTTCCATTTTCCTTGCATCCTGCATCCATTCTGCATGACCTGTCATGTGGTTTGATGCACCTGAGTCAACATACCACACATCATTGCTTTCTTCTGCACTTGTCATAGAATTAGTCATGTGCTACACGATAAACAAATGCTCATTTTTGTCATCACCCTGTCTACTAGAGGATGCATAATTGCCTTGCTGCAATTTTCCATTCATGATGTCATTCTGCATTTTGTAGCAGCAGGCTTTAGCCATATGACCCATTTTACCACAGTAGTAGCATTCAACATTGCTGTTTGCATTTTGGCCTCTCTGCCATCCACCACGACCTCTTTGGCTCCCCCTGCCTCTAAGGTTACCACGTCCTCCTCCATAGGACTGGTTTTCTTGAGTTTGCTGCATATTCTCATTTCTGCCACGGCCTCGAGATCGGCCTGCTCTACCTTTGCCTCTACCTCTTCTAGCATTTGAGTAGAAGATAGCTTCTTTTAAAGTTCCTCCTGAAGAAGATGCACCACCATTTTTCTACTCTTCAGAAATTAGAAGAGCAATCAACTCCCCAAAATCAAGGAAATTCTCACGGACGGCAATGGATGTCAGGAATTGTGCATAATCCTTTCCTACACCATTCAAGGTCACAGAAACTAAATCATCATCTTCCACTAGCGACCCAATGGAACTAAGTGCATCTGCAATCTTCTTCACCTTCATGTGTAGTCATTGATGCTCATATTTTCTCTCTGCACATTATGCAACTCCTGCTTGAGCTACATTTTCCTGGCTTGCATATTTGTGCTATACATTTTTGTCAAAGTATCCCATGCCTCCTTCGGCATGCTTGCATCCTGAATATGCATAATCATAGAATCTGAAATATAGATAGACAGACAGTACATAACTTTTCTGGCTCTCTCATGTGAGCATTTAAATGCCTACAACTCTTGTTGATTGGGAACATTAGGAATAACTGGTTCTTGTTCAGCTCCAGTAATGAACTCCCAATAGCCTTTTCCCTTAAGGAAATTCGTCATTCTAAACTTCCATGCTGGGAAGTTATTCTTGTCAAGCTTTTCAGTGACTATCTGTGAAAGAGCATCAGACGCCATTACAAAACACTGCAAAAATATTCTGTCACTGCAAAAAACACAACTTCTGCCTCATAAGGGCAAATCTGTAAAACAAACAAAAGTGGTATTTGACCACCAGTCACTTCCTAGTGACGATTTTGCATCCACAGGCAATCATAACACCAAAAACATGACACCTTTCTAAGTGCCTGCGAAAAACTTCCACCACCAAAACGGGCCTCGAATCAAAAAAATAATGTAACGAAGGGCTTTGTCTCTTCTCGAGCATATACTACCCTCTCGCCACACCACAAAGGGCGTCCCAATCTGAGACAGTGTACTCTTGCACTTTCCGGGTGTGCTACCTGCAGAGATTCGCTCCCAAACTCAAAAAAAGAAAAGCAACATTGATCCTCTTACCCTCCTCTTACCAAGACAGTGCGAACTTGGTTTGCTTTCTTAAGCTCCTTACCACGAACCAAGCTTTGATACCATGTGAAGAGAGTGGGAGAGAAGTAAGGAGTCTCACTTGCAGCTTTCTCACATACACAATGGGGGAATACACACAAAGGTGGAGGCTGAAAACGGTTTTCCTCTTCTTAGTTGTGAAAGCCAAAAGAACTCTCTCTAAGTACAAAAGGAATAGATGAACCCTATATGTGGCTCTCAAACCAAACTCAGCTAACCTAGGTGCTGAGCCACACACTCCACAAAGTCCTCATGCCCATGAGACACATCCAAGAAGATAGGAATGAAAATGGTAGCCTAATATTCTAGGTGCCAGGGACCATAGTTCCCTTAAACATGATCAAAATCTTGAAGGCACTAGAGGATGGCTAAGGGGTACAAAAAGATAATATGGATCCTCACTAATTGAGATATGTGGGTACTATTACCACACAACATGAGCTCCCTTATAATTGGGGAGCCAGGTTAGATAGAATTAAGCCCCCCCTAGGATCCCTTAAAGTAGAGGAAGCCCCTCTAGCTGAGGCTAAGGCCTCTTTGGAAGCTAAGCCACCGCAAAAAAGCAAGGCTTCAAAAACCAAAGACACCAAGTCTTCTCCTAAATGCAACCCACCTCAAAAGCTTTGGAGGTCAACAAGGAAGAGGAAGCTGATTTACACCAAGTCCTCAAGCAATTTAAAGCTTACATAGTCTAGGACCACATAATACTTCTCGAGCTAGCTAAATAGATAGTAAAGAAAGGAAACCAATATGGTTATGATGGTCCATCTAAGTCAAAGAAGTGGACCTTGCCAATGAGGGTGAAGACCCTAAATCGGTTTATATAGCTGACGACCTCACCCCTAAGCAAGAACATGCTTTAATTACCCTCTTGCATGAGTATCACAATTGCTTTTCTTGGAAGTATACTAATATTAAGGGCATGCCACTCGAGGTCATACAACATACCTTCCATATGATGGATGATATTAGACCAGTTTAAGGTAGAGGCCCCACCCGAGGAATCCAAAGTATGCGATGATTGTAAGAGAAGAGATACAAGAAGTTAATTGACAGAGGGTTCATCTGCGAGGTTGAGCATATGGACCAGGTATCCCCCATCATCATAGTGCTAAAAAAGAATGGCAAGATCCAAGTATGCATAGATATAAAAAAGGTAACTGCCACTGTGACACAAAAGGACCATTACCCATTGCCATTTATGGAGCATGTTTTGGAAAGAGTCACTAAAAAGGAAGCTTATAGCTTCTTAGACAGTTTATTTGGATATAATCAAGTATCCTAGCACTAGAGGATCAACACAAAACCACATTTGCCATGGAATGCGGAGTTTACGCTTCCAAGGCGATGCTCTTCGAGCTCACCAATTCTCCTACAACATTCTAAAGACTGAGATCATGGCTTTCAAAGAATATCTGAGGGATTCCCTAGAGCTATTTCTAGATGACTTGTGTGTTCATTCCACATGGGATGAACACCTGAAGTGCCTATGGATTATATGTGAAGATAGTGGGAGAGAGGGAAGGAGTCTCACTTGCGGCTTTCTCACATACACAATGGGGGAATACACACACAGGTGGAGGCTGAAAATAGTTTTCCTCTTCTTAGTTGTGAAAGCCAAAAGAACTCTAGTACAAAGAAATAGAAGAACCCTATATGTGGGTCTCAACCAAACTCAACTAACTAAGGTGGCATACTAACTGAGCCACAAACTAGAGTAGATAAGGATAGCTGTCATCCAGCTATTATTCGTGGGTGGTGTACCAACCGCATCTGCAACTAACAAGTCGGTGACATAAATGCACAACGGTCACCTTAGCATGTCGCGAGTGGAGCTCGATATCTCAAACACTCCCCCTCGAGCTCAATCCCAATTCCTGCACACCAAGCAGGTCTCTGAACTTGCGTAGCTTCTCTGCACCCAATGCCTTCATGAATATGTCAGCTACCTGATCCTTTGTGCTGACATAAACTAGATCAATAAGACCTAGTAAAACCTTCTCCCGCACATAGTGATAATGCACCTCAATGTGCTTTGTTCTAGCATGATAGACTGGGCTATTTGCCAAGTGTATACTGCTCATGTTGTCACAATAAATGACAACTGGCCCATCTATAGACTGATGCATATCATAAAGTAGCTTATGCAACCAAGCTACCTCACATGCAGCCATTGCTGCACCCCTGTACTCAGCCTCTGTGCTCGACAAGGCAATTGTAGGCTGTTTCTTGCTGCTCCAGGTGACTGCAGCACTCCCAAAAGAGAACACATATCCACTGGTAGATCGTCTATCAGAAGTACTACCAGCCCAATCAGCATCAGTGTATCCATGCAATTGTATCTGAACCCCAGCCTCATAAAATAGTCCATACTACAATGTGGACTTCACATACCTGAGTATGCGTCTAGCCGCATCCAAATGCGGTTTCCTTGGAGCCTGCATAAACTGACTTACCAATCTAACAGCATAGATTAGATCTGGCATGGTAATAGTCACATAAATCAAACTTCCTACTATGCGTCTGTACATAGTAGGGTCTTCCAAAAGCTCACCTGCATCTGTGCTCAGCTTCACATTCTGCTCCAAAGGAACTGAAATAGGCTTATAGCCTGTCATCCCATATTTGGACAGCATGTCCAATCCATATTGCCTTTGCAAGAGCTGTATCCCACTTGGTGATCTAATCACCTCAAAGCCCAAGAAATAACGCAGCTCTCCCAAATCCTTCATCTCAAACTTCTGCTTCAATAGCATTTTTACATGAAGGATATCTTCATCACTATCACCTGTGATGATCAAATCATCAACATAAATGACAAGAAGCATAATTAACCTTTCTTTGTTTTTCTCACATAGAGTGAGAAATCTGCCTTGGAAATATGAAAGCCAATAGTGACAAGATACTATCCTATCTTGTCAGACCATGCTCTAGGTGCCTGCTTCAAGCCATACAAGGCTTTCTTCAACCTGCAAACAAACTCAGGATGAATAGCACGAACATAACCTGCTGGCTGCTCCATAAAGACCTCTTCTTGCAAATCACCATGCAAGAAGGCATTCTTTACATCCATCTGATGTAAAGACCATCCCTTTGATACAGCCATAGCAATGACTACTCTTATAGTTGCCATCCTTGCGACTGGACTGAATGTTTCTTCATAATCAATGCCATATGTCTATGCATACCCCTTGACAACTAATCTTGCCTTGTATCTATTCACAGAACCATTTGCATTGTGCTTGATCTTATAAACCCACTTATAGCCAATTGCATTCTTGTCTTTAGGCAAAGGCACCAATTCCCATGTAGCATTTGCTTCCAAGGCATCCATTTCTTCATCCATGGCTTTCTCCCATTTTTCACTTCCCATGGCTTGCTGAAAAGAACTGGGTTCTGGTTCGTGTATCACTTTGACCATATAGGCATAGTGAATGGCTGTAAATCCATCATATTTCAGCCTATCCACAGGATACCTAGCTCTGGTAGACCTGCACAAAATAGGCTCATTTCCAGGTGCTCTCAAAACATCCCTGGTCTTCCTTACTCCAGGTGTAACAACAGAAGGAATACCCAAATCATCAATGCTCTGTTTTGAGCCACTGGATTCACCATCCACATAAGAGTGACCTGCATTCACATCAAACATGGGTTGATCTACCTTCTCTTTTCCTTTTCGTGATACTTGAGTACCACTATCTGCATTGCTTTGAGGAGAATCTCTTGATCTCAATCTGCCTATCCATGGTGAAGTATGTGTACCACTGCTAGAGGACACTGCAGGTCCACTGATATTTTGTGATTGCTGCTGTGAATTCTGTGCAGCATTACCATTTTGTGCATCTACATCAATCATCACATTTACTGGTTTATACCAGCTGCTCATCTCATAAAAAACAACATCTCTGCTCACTATAAACTTACAAGTAGAAGGGTTATAGCATCTATACCCTTTCTGCTATAGAGAATAACCAATAAAGATGCACTTTTTAGCTTTTGGATCCAACTTGGACCTCAACTCATCTGGCACATGGACATAGGCAATGCAACCAAAAATTTTCAAATGAGAAATGTTTGGTTTCCTACCAGTATACATCTCCTCTGGCGTCATGCCATGTATTGCTGCAGTGGGAGTCCTGTTCATTATGTAAACTGCTGTAGCAACTGCTTCAGCCCAATAATAATATGGTAGATCTTTCTCATTTAGAATGGCCCGAGATAGCTCTCCAATATGCCTGTTTTTCCTTTCTGCAAGTCCATTTTGCTGTGGGGTATGACTGCATGAATATTGCTGCTTTGTGCCATGCTCTTGCAGGAACCTTGCAAACTCATTTGAGAGGTACTCTCCCCCTCCATCTGATCTTAGGCATTTTATTTGTAGGCCTGTTTCTTTTTCAACCATAGCTTTAAAAGCTTTGAAGTGCCCAAACACTTCACTTTTCTTTTTCATAAAATACACCCAAACTTTTCTGCTGAAGTCATCAATAAAAGTGACAAAATAGTGACAGCCTCCAATAGATGTAGCTTTAGTAGTCCACACATCAGACTAGATTAATTCCAATGGCTTTTTACTCTCTTGAACATGCCTAGGAAATGGTTTCCTTACCTGTTTTCCAAATTGACAGGCTTCACAAGCCTTATGCATTTCTGCAACCTTGCATTGATTTAAGTCGTCGTATATTAACATGACCATTGCGTTTATGCCAGATATGAATATCTGCAACTACACCGGTCCCATGTGCAAACATTGTTGCACTCAATTCAAGCATGTCCACATCCAACGTAAACATCCTGCCCTTCTTCTTTCCTGTTGCTATCAAGCGACCGTTATTTTTCATATCCTCAACAAAGCATCCATGAGGATTAAATCTGACCTGCAAGCCCTGCTCAACCATTTGACCAACAGAAACCAGGTTCTTGGTGATATTCGGGACATGAAATACATCAGACAGGTATTTCTTTTTCCCATCCTGCATAGACAAAGGAATTTTACCAATCTGCACAATAGGATGTGCAGTATCATCACCCCTTCAAGGAACCGTAAGTAGGATTATGGTGGCCCATGCTCTTCATAGATGCCGTTGAGTTTGTTAAGCATTCTGATCCCTACCAAAAGTGAGTCTCCATACCTGGACAGCCAAGATTATATGCCTCTAATGGGGTCCTTACATATCAACAACCATTCGAGAAATGGGCATTGAATTTGTGGGACCAATTAGTCCAACAACTAAAGAAACTCATGCCCGATATATTATTGTGGCCAAAGGTTGTTTTACAAAGTGGGCAAAAGCCAAGGCTACCAAGAAAGCGGCTGCAAGGACGACCGCTAAGTTTCTATATGAGAACATAATATCACAATTTGGTCTCCCATTGGAAATTGAGTGATTGAGGAACACACTTTGTTAATGACATGATTCGCATACTAATGAGTGAGTTCCTCATCAGCCACACGAAATCCACACCTTACTACCCATGAGCAAATGGACAAGCCAAGAGTTCAAATAAGATCTTGTGCCACACAATGACATGCATAGAAGGCTAGCCATAATGATTAGGAGCATAAACTCACTACAACACTTTGGGCATATTAGATGGTGTATAAGGTCATGTCGAATTGCATCCCTTGATGGAGTAAAGATGGATGGTTACATCAATGGTGGTAATCTCAAACACTATTATGGTCCCTTAACACTCCAAACACTACATGTGAACATGAAATGACAAGCGATAGATGAAAGAGGGTGGCGCTGACATTGAGAATAAGGTATGTGTGCTCTTAGGTGATGGATAAGGAGCAGTTTGGGTTTGTGAAATCTCGAGATATCTTTGAGAACATTTTGAATATGTCTGTGGCTTTGGATTATGCATGTGCCTCCGAGTAGCAGAGTATAGTATATGCCCTTGACTTAGATAAAGCATAAAACAGAGTTCGATGGGATTTTGTCACTGTTGTAATGATGAGGCTGGGCTTTGGAGAGAGGTTTGTTGGAATGATCTCTACCTTGTTTGCCAATGCTTCAGCCATCCTCTGTCTTAACGGTGGTGTGGTAGGTACTTTCGACACTAAATGTTCTATCAAGCAAGGTTGTCCAATTGCCCCACTTCTTTTTGCGATTAGCATGGTACCCCTGATTAATATGATCAAAAGAGCTACCGATCGAATAGATCCCTCGTGGCCCAGGTTGTCAGATACTTGGGAGCACCTATCGGGCTGGGTATCTCTGTCAAGTAGAGATTTTGCTCAACCTATTGCAGAAACTTAGGCATTGGCATGGGCTGTCGTTGGGCTGGAATGTCGAGTCATTGTAATTAATCGTGTATTGTCTTCAGCCACCACAAATGTCTCTACAGTTTGGAAGTTCAGGAAGTCTCACTGGGCAGAGGTTGAGAGGATGTTACGAGCCTTTCTCTGGGCAGAGGAAGGAGGAAAACATAGGATGCATTACATTCCCTCGTCCCCATTAAAGCTACCAAAGTTCCAGGGGGGGCTGGGACTCATTGATATAGCATCCAAGAACACATCCTTGATTGGGAAATGGTTGTGTTAAGCTGCTCAACCTTTCTATTCCATTAGTAGAGATGACCAAGTGGTTTATTGAGTGAGGTAAGGGCAAGGCGGTTGGAATGTGGGTGGGACTCTCATGGTATGAGAGGCTATTTTCTTACTTTCCCATTAAGATCATTGGATCTGACATGGTTTCAGGCCTGGTGGATGCTTGGAAAGTTTGCGTTGAGCTGCTTGAGTGGAAAGGCTGTGGAGGCCTATGGGGTGATGCAAGCCTTAGTGAAGGTATTTGGTGGGGTAAGGCAGTCAATGCTGTAGATGTTCCATTTGCTTGACTGAACGTAGCCTGCACTCGGAATCTTTTCAAGAAGGGTTTAAGATCTTCGTCTCACTTGTGGGATCGAGCTAAAGGGGATTGGATGCCACTGGAGCTGATTCATGAATAGTTTAGGTTGAGTCAGCATGAAGAGAATCTCCTTCGCATGGTATTGGATAGAGTTCCACAATCCTGGCCAACAAACTGTGTTGAATATGCTGGATTGAGGCCAAAGCAGTGGTTTATAGCTAGGACCTGTTTAAATAAACTGGCAATGAGAATAATCTACAGAGGATTGATAAGTAACTGGAGTGGCACAGGATTTGAACAAAGTTTGGGGCATGCGCAAGTCCCCTAGATGGTGGATGAGTGCCCTTAATAATGTATGGAAGGATTGTAAAGTGAGATAGAGGAATTTCTTCTTATGGAAGATAATGCATAACTGGCTACCTTTGCGAGCAAAACTTATGAAAAGATTTGTGGTCAATCCTCTTTGCCCCCTTTGTGGAAATGCAGTGGAACATGCCCTTCATGTTTTTTGGCGTTGTCCAGCCACGAGGTCTTTATGGTGCAAGGTGGAGGCGGCTATAAGGAAAGCACATCTGATGTCGAATTTCAGGTTGGGTGGAAATTGGAAGTGGGGGGTCGTAGGTGATACTTCAGGTTTACCATCTACTTTGGTGGCATGCTTGTAGTATATCAGAGTTGTGGTGGTTAAAGTTGTGTGGTTAGTTCGGAATAGACTTTGTTTTGGTAAACTACATCCTCAGGGCTTTACAAAATCAGCGATGGTGGTTTATTGCAGAAATACTTTGCTAGATTTTTGGAGTATCTTGTTCAAAAGTGATTCACTGGTGGCTCAGTCCTTGTAGGACATGGTGGGGTTTCTATTGGTGTAAATATCATCTTGTGTGGAGATGAGTCTAGTTGCTAAATTTAGCGTGGGCCATGGGTGTTTACCCCTTGGTGTGGCCTTTTTTTGTAAGGGGTTTATGTTTGGGAGTTCCCCCTCCCCGTTATGCAATACAAGTCGGCTTGTTTCAAAAAAAAAAAAAAAAAAACACTGGAGAGTTGCATCATACTATCAACGTTCAAGTTCTACATGCATTGACCGCCACGTTGTGCTGAGTGCTGCCTCACGGCAGAGTCACGGACCTGCTCACAGTGCGCTTACTTCCACGCATACCAGCACAAAAGCCAACAGTGGCTATGGCGGACCCCGGGGACAGCGTCCCCTATCACTTTCCTGTTCTGCTGTGCCCGTCTTCGGAGCCCCTTCAATCTGGATTCTGAACTCTGGAACAAGAAGACTTTTTAGCATCTCGTGAATCGTGTTCAGACCGTCCGTAACCTTTCGCGGCTACCAAGTTGCTGCTACCAAGCGTCGTCTCCGCTGGCAGCTAGGCCCCAGCCAAGCATGCGACCGGAATGACGAAGATACTTTCCCTGGGAAAGAAAAAGAATGACGACAATACTAAGTCCTAAACGATTTGACAGGATTGAGATGAACATGGAATCCGATTCACTTCGCTACACGAAACATTTGAATATTTACATGGAGCTTGTACCTCCCCGCTTCTGCCCAGAATAATGGCTGGTTCCAGCGAAGCTTTAGCTCATATCTTGTTGTTTGTTTCCACAGTAATTCCACTCTGTCTAAAGCCTTTCCTCTGTTTGATTTAACTTTCCTCTCGCTTGTTTCCATGGCAGCATTGCGTTCAAGTAGCTTTTCTCGCTACGTAGCTTTTCTCTTGTCCAGGTTACCCTTGTGCATCTCGCATCTCTTGACAAGCCCATAGTGAATTTTATGTACAGTTAAAAACTTTTGTGCACCCTTTTTACCACAAAACTGTCAAAAGCACCTTCAACATTTCGCCCATACGCATATATTCCAATTCCCCACTCTGAGTGCAGGCTACATTCTATTCTGTCTTACTATACACAACAATTTCTGCTACTGTATTCCAGCGCACGTACATCATGTAGTACATCTTCCTATTAGTTACGCTATGCGTTTACATAATACCTGGTTGATGGTGCCCTTTTCCACATCAGAGTACATCTTACGCCATGCCTTTCAAAGTAATACCTCAATGATAGTTGTCCTTTTCTAGTAAAAAACATGGAGCTACTCGTAATTAGCATAAGTCGAAGCTTTCACCTGATGGTAGCGTCACGCTCACCTTATTTGTTGGCACTTGCCAAATGCTTGATACATTGTATACCATTTTGGCACAAGTTTCGAAGGTATTTTGAAGCGCCATTGAAGCTGGGATGTGCACCTTCATTCTTTGGGTCTCCATTTTCGAAATCAGAGTGCCATTCCTTGCCCAACCAATAAGGAGATGACATCTGGACCTGGCTTTGGACTAAACTGCCTTGAATGAAGAAAACGGGTTCAGATCTTGATCTGCCCGCCAATCCAAAGATGCCAGCTCTTAGATGCAGAGCCCCTCCAAGGAGTCAGACCTTGATTTCAGCACCGCTGTCCCTTATTAAACGCTTGACTCTTCTTCACCATTTCAACGTGTGAACGAAATCTCCTTGTGGCACCAGAGGCGCATTACCTACTCGTGTGCACTAACCCTTAGAAACTGCAGGTACCATGGGTGTGGGTTTGTGAGTCCCAAAAAAGAAAGCACAATGGGTCTGTGAGTGCAAAGAAAAGAAAAAATGCACCACAACTTGATTACAAAATGCATGGAAAACAAGCCCTAACAACAGTACAAATTCGGATCATACATGCTTCAAAGCTCTTGTCATATAATTCCAAATTATTATTACAAATGAGAAAACATCTATCTATGATTTGGAATGGATTTAATACTCAAAGATATCTTAAGATAAGAAGGTGCACCTTTCTTAGTTGTAAAATTTGCTATACCATGTTAGCAAATTAGATTTATATATTGTAGTTTTAAATTGTGTTCGTTAAGGAGAAAAGGCAACTTCAGGATCATCTTAGTAGGTGGACAGTAAAACAATTTGAATATAGCACATTTGTTCAATAAAATAAATCTTTCAATCTATGTCTAAAGGATTTTTTACATATATTTATTTACAAGAAGTGTTAAAAAATATATACTAGACTATTAATAATAACAATTAAGCAACATGGAATACGATTAAAAAACAAATCTAAGCAACATGAGGCACAATAAAAAGTTATAGATTTATATATTAGGGGTTTTGAAAATAACCTTTAAAATCTACATAATATTAAGATTTTATACATAGATCACTTCTTATGAATGTATGCTATCACATTCAAGTTACAAGAGGGTTAAAACCCAAGGGCATAGAAAACAAGGAGAGGTCAAAAGAGGGTTTAAAAAAAAGAGAGAGGGGATATGAATTAAACATGTGACATCTGATGTAATAGGGGTGGTCTTTATAAGCTACATTTAAAGTATGTATAGAGGGGGGGCACTAAAACTAGATAAATGCATACATATATTAGAATCTAATAGCCTAAGGTCCTCTTATAAGATAAACAATTCTAATGTAGCCCATAAATTCCAAGTATGCACAACCAAATCAACATGTCCTTTGGCTAGAGTGACATCCTTGTTGAGGCAATCATGAATCACTTCGAGCTTGTATTTAGCCACTATGTTAGTGTAAGTTGAATTGCATCCTAAAAGTCCTTGAAACCATAAAACATGACTATTGTTAGAAGTCCAATTCTCTTTTTTCCTGCTCGGCATATCTCCCAGTAACATATAAGAATAACTAAATGTGATGGAACACATCATGGCTTTGAAAAGATCCTAAACATTAAGAGAATAATCATAGCTCATGAAGAGATGAGGTATATCCTCATGGATGTTGATGTTGAGAGTTCACGCTCAACATCATGTGATCATGTGTGCATAGCACCATCACATGATCATATGTGCATAACACTAACCATATAGAGTGCTATAAAGGAAAGGGTTAGATCCCCTAACCCTAACCCTAAATGGGTTTGTATATATTCTATTTTTTCAACTAAATCTAGTGTACAGTTAGTCATTTGTGGTGTGCTCTCTAGCTGTGCCCTCTCTCCTCATCTCCACTCTTCTCCTCTCCCCTCTTCATATTTTGTCATGGTATCAGAGCTCCCTTGCCTTCCGTTGAGGCATTGTGATCCTTGATAGTGCGAGAGAGTGTGTGAGATTGAGAGTTCTTTCACTTCCGTTGAGTGATAGAAAATTTCCGTCCATTTGGTGAGATATTTCCATTCATCTCCTTCGAGAGTTTGTGAGAGATTTGTGTTCTCTTCTATTGAGAGAACATCCATTGCATGTCTAAGAATTTCGTTCATTCATTAAGTGTGTGAGATATATTTGCTTCTCGAGTGATTTCCATTTGTCAGAGTTCTTGAGTGAGATCTTAAAAACATTGCATTGACGGGCTTCATCAACCGACCGACTCGTGCCTCCACCCCTCCAAGTTAAGGCTCAAGCAACTACCTCTCCAACAACGAAGCCACAGTCTTAACTCTAAGCTGCCTTCAACAACGATCCTCTGTATGATGCTCCAACACTTCTCTACTTGCCTGCAAGCTCCAAACAAAGCATCACAGCGCATCTACAAATGGCTTTCCTCAACTACCTAGCTTCTACGACAAGGCTCCAACAACACCTATGCACAGGCTACAACGAACTCCTGCAGTGAGCTTCCTCGAGCGCCAGCACCTCCTACCGGCTTCTCAAGGACTGGCAAGCCTACCTTCCAAGTGCTTCTATCAAGCTCATGGATGATAGCCAGCCTTGGCAACGCCGATCCGCCTCACCGTGTGAGCTCCAGCGGCTCCTGCACCTCGCTCCACAAGCAAGCTAGTTGACAACGATAAAAAACAAGCTTCATATAGCTAACCGTCTTCATAATGGCAGCCACATTCATCTACGAACAAAAGTCGCTCTCTACAACGACTGAAGAAGACGACATCTGCTGTAGCACCTCTAGCTGCAATGGAGGCGAACGGCACCATCATGCTCCTCCAACGTGAGGAGGCTTGAACGTGGCTCCTCCAATGTGATGCATTAGCTGCTTTAGCCCATGCAAGCTCACAACTGATCTAGAGCATACAACCGCACCAACGCCCTGCCAAGCCGCCTTCATCATCAAAATACTCTGTAGCTCTTGTCGCGGCTATCGACTACATCGACAGAATCATTACGATTCTGGAGCATCCCAAGATTTCATCAGAATCTTTGTGGTAGCAGTCCTTCTCTAACACATGGTAGATTAGATAAGGTTCATCCCTAACTGTGGTTAAATCAAGTAAACACAAGTTAAGTCTGTTGGTTAGATTTTTGCCACGTGGAACCCTTACCTGCCACGTCACCTTATCTACCACGTCACCACCAACTACCACATCATCTGTTGTAAAGTGACACATGGCCCATGCACCACATCATCTTATCTACCATGTGGCATATAAGCCTCTCAATTCTTGACACATGGCATGATTGCCACATCAGCTTATCTACCATGTCAGCAACCTTATCATGCCACATCATCATCGACTACCACATCATCAGCCACGTCTTCATTGCCATGTCACCTTGCTGACATCATCATTTGTGCCACCTCAGTAGTGCCACCTCAGCTGTCCAATCAGCACTGACCTCTGTAGGCACACACAGTGCTTCACAGTCACTGCATGTGACCACTTCTGCCACCTTAGCACAGGCTTCACTAGCACACCTCTTGCTAGGCACAGTGCCACATCATCACTGCATGTGACTCACAGTGACACATCATCATTGAGCACATTTGCACTCCTTTTGTCCCTCCACCTAGATCAAGTCATATCTCTTGATCCAAGAAGAATTTGAGGGTGCTCCAAAAAGAAAAGTCGCTCGTTTTTTTTGTGCTCTACGAGCGTCAACGTCACATCACGTGCACATTTTGATGCAAGTTACACTCACATTTGAGCCTCGTCGACAAAACCACTTCCTTCACACACATTTGCCTCTACATCGACGCATTTGACCTAGCACTTTAAAGAATAAAAGAAAAGGAATTATTTGCTGTTCTTTCATCGATCGATGGTTGGTATAGATTTAGATCAAAGTAGACTAGATTGCCATAGAGGGGACACTTTGAATTTCCCCAAGTTGCCAATCTAAGCCATGCCCAAAAATTCCCGACTAGTACCTACTTAGAGTCAGTCCATACGCTCACATACGGTTTCACATCATTACCTGAAACCTTATGTTCATCAGTTCAGTGAGTAGACTTCAGAGTTCAGAGGCATTGTAGATTGTTTCAGTGGGCAAATAGCATTTGATTTCACACACACATGCCACCATTGTAAAGCCTATTCGGCTATCTCACGGCATCGTGCACATCATTTCAACCTTGTAAAGCCTCTTCGCTATTCCCGGCATCATTGCCACAAGCCTTGTAATACATATCAGATTTTATATACTGCAGTTCTATCTTCACCGACAGTACAGAGATTTCACTTGGCATAGTCAGTGTATTTGCATTTGATTCATACAGAGATTTTCACGACACTTTTGGGTACATTTCTTGCACCATGTCGACTAGCAATCTCAATCTGGAGGCAATTACGGTACATGGAAATACCGAATGGAGACCCTTCTTGTGCTTCAGGACAAATGGGAGTATGTTGATGGGTCTACATCTAGACCATTGGATAAGCCAGCTACCAGTAGCTCTACTCCATCTGTTGTCACAGCACCAACAATGGGATCTACATCTACACAAATAGTTTCTGCACCAGTAGCAGATCCTACCATTGCCCGAGCTCAAGCAGAATGGGATAAGAAAGACAAGTATGCCTATCACCTGATCAAGCAGAATGTGCAAGATGTCATGCTAGGACAGCTCAACATAGTCAAGACATCAAAAGAAGCATGGGATGTGTTCGCAGCTCTCTACGAGTCCAAAAACACATCCAAGATTCTCACCCTGAGAAACCAGATCAACCAGAGTTTCCGCAATAGCAGTGAAACCGGTCATACTTATGTACTCCGCATAAAAGACTACAACAATCAACTTCCAGCAACAGGAGAGACTATGAACCTCGCAAAAATGGTTCAAGTCATTTTGAATAGACTAGGAGAGGTATACGAGAATCTAGTCCAGAGTATTGCCATCCAATGGCAAATTCCAACACTGGAAGAACTTCAGGCAGTCCTACTTGGTGAAGAACTCAGGACTTAGGCCATTCAAGCACATAAAGGTCATTCTAATGATCAGGCATTCACAGCTTCAGATAGAAGTAGAGGCAAAGGCAGAGGCAGATGTAGATCATATCAGAAAAGTGGTCATCATCAGCAACAAAATCAAAGTCAGCATCACATCATCCTTAGCAACATCAGAATCAGCAAAGAGGAAATCATTCCAACCGAGGAAGATTTCAAGGATGAGGGAATGCATCCACCAATGTGTCAAACATTCAGTGCAACTACTATCACAAGTTTGGACACTATGAAAGAGATTGCCACAAGAAGCAGTACGACCAAGGCGGACAATCCAACAGTAATCAAGGGAATTCCCGAGGCAGAGGAAATCATCGTAATGGACATTCTAGTCATAGTCATTTTGCAAATGAACATGGAAATATGTTTCTTGCAAGCGAGAAATTGCATCAAACTGATATAGTGTACTCAGACATTGATTTCAATCCCAAAGAGGATTTCAGCTATCAAGTCAACCAAGTGGAATAGGATCCTTGGTACATCGATAGCAGTGCATCATCTCACATGACAAATCATCAGGAATGGTTCAAAGAGATGAAACCATTATAAGGTCAGAAAAATGTCATCTACACAGCAGACAATACACCGAATCCAGTTCAAGGAACAGGTGTTATCCCTATGAACAATTTCATTGGTACAAAAGGATTAGTGAAAGATGTGCTCTATGTTTTGAAGCTCAGCAAGAACCTCTTGTCAGTAGGTCAAATGACGGAACACAATTACAAAGTCATCTTTGACGGTGATGAATGCACTCTCAGAGACAAATCCAAAAGATGTCAGCTAGTAGCAAAAGGTGTCAAGGAAGGACGCTTATACAGAATGCTAGCTACAGTACTAGATAAGCATGCCATGTTAGCTCAACCACAATAGATGCCACTATTTGCAAAATGGCACAAGAGATAGGGTCATGTCAATTTCAAGTACTTGTTAGATCTCAGGAATCAGAATGTGGCAATTGGGATTTTAAAGCTATAGTTTCTTGGAAAAGTTTAAGAAGCATTCTGCTTCGGCAAACAAAAGCGAACCAACTTTGTCAGAAGTACCTCTAGTGCACGAGGTATTCTTGATTTGATACATACAGATGTATGGGGTTATGCTCAGACCTGCAGCATCAATGGTTCACTTTACTACTTAAATCAACGACTATAATAGATATTGTTGGGTCTACTTTCTGAAAGAGAAATCTGAAGTGTTTTCCAGATTTCAAGAATTCAAAGCCATGGTAGAAAACCAGACAGGCAGAAGATCAAGGTCATGAGATCAGATAGAGGAGGTGAATACATGTATGTCTTCAGCATTCATGAACTTTTGTAGAAATCATGGAATTCGAAGACAATTCACATGTGCAGATACTCCTCAGCAGAATGCAAGAGCTGAAAGGAAGAATGGGACTTTAGCAGACAATGCTAGAGCAATGCTTAGTGAAAAGCATCTTCCGAATTAGTATTGGGTAGAAGCAATAGCTACAACAAACTACTTGCTTAATCAGCTTCCTATCGAACCGATACAGGGTATGACTCCTTATGAAGCATTCACTGGACAAAAGCCACACATTGGGCATCTCCACATATTTGGTTGCATAGCATATGCTCACATACATGATGATCATCGTAGGAAATTGGATGCAAAGTCACACAAATGCATCATGGTTGGCTATAGTGAAGAAAGCAAAGCATACAAATTGTATGATCCCATCAACTGCAAAGTCATTATCTCCAGCGATGTAATCTTTGATGAGGAATCAGAATGGAAAACCTCACCTACATGGGAGATAGAAGCATCGACTTCACAGTCATCTATAGAACAGGTTGATGAAGAAGAGTAACAATTGCCAGCAACACCCCAAGCAGAGCCACAGTAGCTCAGACGGTCTACTAGGGAAAGCAAACCTCTAGCCAGATTGACATATGCTCAGAAAGGCAAAGAAATTCAGGTGGAAACCACCAACTATGCTCTTATGACTACCATCATGGCTACAGAAGAGCCAGTGTACTTCAAAGACGCAGTAGACAAGCCAGAATGGCAAACTGCTATGAATGAAGAAATGGATGCTTTGTATAAAAATAACACTTGGGAATTATGCGACCTTCCACCAGGAAAGAAGGCCATAGCAAACAAATGGGTATACAAAGTGAAGTACAATCCAGATGGAAGTATTCAGAGATATAAAGCCAGATTAGTTGCAAAAGGATTCGCACAACAATATGGTTAGGACTATGATGAGACTTATGCTCCAGTAGCAAAGATGGATTCCATATGGTTCTTGATATCACTAGCAACACTCAGCAAATGGAATGTGTATTAGCTCGATGTTAAGAATGCATTTCTCAATAGTTATCTAGATGAGGAAGTCTACATGCAACAACCAGCACTACTACACATGGATCCTATTGCGATGTTTACGTACCGATGTTTAGCACCCGCTTAGCATTAATCGTCGGTATGAAAAGCGGGTTTCGTAAAGCATCGCTATATAGAGACTCTTGCTAAAAGTCGCTATATAACGACTTTTAAGTGTCGCTATATAGCGACACTGATATACTATTTTATAGCGACGTTTTCCAGAGAGGTTTTTTTTTAAATATAGGCCTTAAAAGTTATTTTTTTCCAATGACAAATTTTTTTAAATTTTCATACATGTTTGAGCTCATAGAGAATAAAAAAATGAGAGCATGTACATCAAGCCTTTGAAGCTCATATATTCATGTCCAAGTTTGAGATGAGAAAAATCAATTAAGAGCATTTACATCAACTGTTTCATCTTGAGCCAAGTCTAAGGTGCCAAACAAGTCTATCTCCAACTCTATACCGAGTTGATCTCCTATATCATCATCGTACTCTAGCATCGTACGCTCACCTAAAAGTATTTCATCATCTTCTTCAATAAAGTGTGGTGATTCTTGATGATTGTTGTCTTCTTCCTCAATATTGTGATCTCCATCTTCCTCCCGTGCGATGTCATTATGCGCATCTTCCTCTTGGCTCATATGGTGATCTACATCTTCTTCGCTAGATTCATCAATTGGATCCGGCATTGGTAATGGCATCTCCATATCCACATCTCGATCTTCAAAAATTTGCTTACTTCGTGGTGCAACTTGGATCACATACCACCATCTTGGATCAGAACGATCCGGATGAAAAACCACCTATATTGAAGATGGGTGCCAAATGTCATCAATTATATATATGAAATTATGCTCAAGTACATGTATCAATGGACTTTAAAAACGAAAGCTTCGATTAATTAAATCATTAGTATGCACCTACTCATAGTGCTCGGGAAGAACAAAAGTATCACTTTCATCGGTCCAATGTTTGGTGGAGTCTATTGCAAAGAGACCGCTACTATCTTTTCTCACTGTCGCATGGGGACCGTTGTAAATAGTTCTAAACCATTTTACATCTAGAATGAAAATACTAAATCGTCTGAAATCAATTTCATAGATGTCGCGTATGGTTCCACAATAATCCAACTGTGAGGAGAGAAGATTGGTATTCGAAGCACTTGCTCGGCTATCTTGTGTGAAGTTAGGCATGACTCCACAATCATACGTGACTCTCTTTGAATCGATGTGTTCCACGTGAAAATGTCGTCCATATGACCATAATGCACTGTACTTTTTGTACTATAAAAGAGCATCATTAAAACAATGAAGATGCATCTATTTTATAGCATATATTGCCACAAATAATTACTTATTTATGTCAAGAGGTAAGAAACTTACATGCACCATACATCCAGATGGTAACTCTCACTCGCGCTCGTTTATTGTCTCTCCATCACGTTTGGCTTTACGTAGAGCCAGTTGTAGCCAATCAAGTGACATGTGAGTAGGGAGAAGAGCCAGATCCCGTGGATATGGTTGTGATCGCATGTACATTGCTCTGAATCTCGTCCTTGCATTTATTCTTTCTGCTTTGGCCACTTCATATCTCTCAACCCACTTCTGCATCTCAGGGCTATTGAGGATACAAAACTTATTGAATTTCTCCATTTGCACTTCGCTCATCTTTCTTTCAATCACTTTTCCTTGGGGAACCTCGCCAACGATGCGATCATCATCCTTGTTATGCCAAGCTTGTGGCATATCGAGATCCGTGGATGCAAGAAACTCTGTGATATATACTAATGACTCTTGCACAAGCCATCTCTCTACCATGCTTGCTTCCGGTCTTGCTCTTTGTCTTACAAATCCCTTTAAAGTTTTCATAAACCACTCGAGAAAAAACATCCATCGATTATGAACGGTACCTGCTATAGCCACCTCATCAACTATGTGCACAAGCAAGTGGACTTGTCATAATGCTCGAGGGAAAGTGCTTCTCAAGCAAGCATACGGCTTTGATGGATTCCACCCTAGCCTTCTCGATGCTCAATATAGAGATCTCTTTTTGAGATATCCACCTATTTCACATGTCCATGTAAGATATTTTCATAATCAGTCTACAGATTAATCAGCTTAAATTGAAGAAAATACATTCAATGCGATTTGATAGTAAGCATACCTCACAATACCACAGATCTTGAATATAGCATTTCTAACATCTTCCTGTAAGCACCCTTTTATTGTAATTGGGAGGATGAACTATCAAAGCAACAATGAAGTCATGTCAACAATATAACATAATAATAATTACGCTAATGCATCACGATTATCGGTACACTAATTCTACTTAGAATACCTGTAAGGCCTTGTGCCAATCATGGGACTTGAGCCCACTAAGCTTATTGTCCTTTGAAAATGCTCCTTTCAAGCAACGCATGTACCCTGTTGGTGTTTGAAAAGAGGCAATGTCTGCCTTGACCGCTACCTCCTCCCTCGTAGAGAGGATCCACGTTGCTGTCGGGAGGACAACTTTTCCCGAAGCATGCACTTGGGGCCACAAACGAGACATCCTATTCATAGCACACAAGTCTTCTCACACTCCTCTCGAGTCCTTGGAACCAACCAAGTGTGCCCAAATAGTAGCCCCCACATTCTTGAAGATATGCATCAGATCCAAGAGATGATTGATTTGTAACTAACCCCAATAAGGAAGCTCGTGAAAGATCGATAGCCTCTTCATACCAGGAGGTTCCTCTCCATTCGCCCTCCAAGCTTGAATCCAGTCACTTGCCTTCAAATATGATGGTGGTAGATCAAGCTGACCTCCACGTGCGAGATGGTCGAGTGGAAGGTATCGAGCATGACCATAAACATTTTTCCTCATATGTTTGGAGTAGCGTGCAAGCGATTTCAGAGCTGGTCCACAAACAGTTGAAGCATGGTACCCACTTGTAACAAGTCCTGCATGCGTGCATGAATGTGTTAGTATAAGACATGCGTGCGAAAGAGAGCCAAAAAAGCATAATCCCTCATTGTACATGTAAAGACATAACCACGTACCTACGCACTCTCCATATCCTGGGTAGTCATGCATGGTCCACATCAAGATACCTCTGACCAAAATATCATTGGTATGTCTAGGAGCTCTGGAAATATAAAAGACCTGCACTCCTCTCCATAATATCTGTAACTCCTCTATCAAAGGTGCCATGTACACGTCCATGTTTTTTGCCTTGTACTTTCCTGGCACAAGTAGTGCAAGCATGAGGTGTCCCTTTTTTATTGTTAGCCATGGTGGGATATTGTAATTCACCACGACTATGGGCCATGTCGACCAAGATGTCGAACGTAACCCGAAAGGATTCACGCCGTCCATGGCTAGCCCAAGATGTAAACCTCGCAAAGTCCGGCCACTGATTATCTATGTACTTCCAAGCTGCACAATCTGCGGGAATCCTCAATGTGTCATCAGTGGACCGATGAGATGCATGCCATGTCATCAACTCTGCTATGGATTTGCATTGGAACATGTGTTGTATTCTTGCAATGATCGGAAAGTGTCTCAAGACCTTTACCGGTATTTGCTCACCCTGCAAGTCATCTCTATATTGTTGTTCCCCACACTTTGGACAACTAGCCAAATCTCCATGCTCACGACGAAAGAGAATACAATCATTACAACAAGCATGGATGGTATCATAATCCATACCCACCATTGTTAGCATCTTTTTCGCTTCATCTCTTGATGCGGGCATGGTATTTGGTGTAGGCAACATCTTCTGGAGCAACGTATGGCAATTCAAAACATACATAGGCTTCGAACAATGATGATTTGGTATACACTATCCAAATGATGATTCTCAAAACAAACAATATCCAAATAATGAGTCAAATTAATGCAAGAGCTAACCTCATTAAGGCCGAGACACTTGTATTCGACCACCCATACTTTACTTGTAGATTCAAGATTGAGAGACAAGCATAGACATCCTAGCACCCTCGTACAATTGTGTTGATTGCAACTCTCGCATTTTGACCTCAGACTCTGACATCACGTGTACATGGGATGTAGTGCCCCTAAAAATGGAATCCATCATGTCGATTATACACTCGTCATCATCCGGGAGAGAGATCTGGACGACTCCGATGCTACTTGGCAGTCTGATGAAGACCTACAGCAGTACCCTGATCCAATGTCGCATCCCGACGTTACCATTTTGGCGGGTTGGAAATTTTGGCCGGGGAATTTTCGCAAACGGCTAAGCTAAAAGTGAGAAGGTATATGCGTACCCTCATCACCCTCCTCATCCTGTTTTAAGATTTCGTGTAAATATAGAATCTTGTATTTCCTGGTATACAATAAGACTGCGAACTTAAATAGCTTTGACTTACCGATGGTCCATCAACAGGTGCAACACCAACAGTGGGTACTGGTTCCGGCTCCTCCCCATACATCCACAAGTGGCACATGATAACACGACGTTGATGTACTTCTTGCTTGCAATGAGTGCAATGATAGTATAACCTCTCCATAAGCCACTTCGTGCTCCCGAGCATTGGTGCATCATCGGACAAGCTTCCACTCGTCCCTTCCATCTACACTTATAAAATCACAACATAAGCATGAAGAAGAGATATTAACAGTTATAAAATAGCATCTATGAGCTTTTTTTCATGCTACAACAAAAAAGTGACTGTAAGCGTCGCTATATAGCGACTTTTTGCTCTAATCTGTCGCTATATAGTGACGTTTTTAATTAAAAACATCTTTATATAGCGACAGATAAGCGTCGCTATATAGCGACGCTGTGGGTTAAAACCCGAGACTCCCGTCGCGCCGCACTGTCTTTATCCTCTTCTCTAATCTCTCAGTAAGCAAGCCAATCTCTCCTCCCACCTATTTTCGATGACCTCCCACCTATTTCTGATAACCTCCCACTCTATTCTCCACTCCTCACCCTTCTCCTAGCTCTTGTACTCCCTCTCTACCCTTTTCCCTCTTTGGTTTCTTGAAACGAAGTTCTTCAAGATGTGAGTTTGTTTCAACAATGTAAGTTGTTTGTTTGTTAGCTTTAGTTTTGTGAGTGCTTCTCCTTGTATTGCTAAACCTGTAAACTAGTTTTCATGCTTGTTTTCAAAGGATTGAAACAAAAAATGAGATTTCAAGAAAGAAAGAAGACTCACCTCTTTTTTCTGTATTTCTCTGCCTTCTCTTTCTCCTTGTCTCCTCAATCTCCTCCTTTCTTTGTCTCCTCAATCTCCTCCTTTCAAGAAGTTACTTTTAAAATCTCTTCCTTCCTCTAACATCTTATTTGAAAAAATGGGTTGTTTCCTCTCTTTTGTAGGGCCAGTCCACAACACCGAGCGGGACCTACTATTTCAGGTAAGTGCTTCCTCTTTTTTCCATTTATTATTTTTGTTATTTGCATTGGCCTGTAGCTAGCTGCAGTGATGGGTGTAGGAACCCTCTCTTCCCCTCAAACTCTTTCCTTCTTCCCTCCTTCAATCTATTTCCTCCTCTTTTTCCCTCTTTCCTTTTCCTCTTCTTCCCTCTTTCTTTCCCTCTTTTTCCCTCTTATTCTCTATTTCCCCCTTCTCTTATGCTCATGCATAAGCATAAGCATGAGCTTATGCTTATGCTTAAGCATAAGCATGAGCATAAGAAAATGAGACATATGCTCATGCTTATGCTTATGCATGAGCATAAGTGAAGTAGACATATGCTTATGCATAAGCATGAGCATATGTCTCTTTTTCCCCCTTCTCTTATTCTCTATTTCCCCCTTCTCTTATGCTCATGCATAAGCATAAGCATGAGCTTATGCTTATGCATAAGCATAAGCAAGAGCTTATGCTTATGCTTATGCTTATGCTTAAGCATAAGCATGAGCATAAGAAAATGAGACATATGCATGTCTCTTTTTTCCCCCTTCTCTTATTTTCTCTTTCCCCCTTCTCTCTTTCCTTTCCCTCTTTCCTTTCCCTCTTATTCTCTATTTCCCCCTTCTCTTATGCTCATGCATAAGCATAAGCATGAGCTTATGCTTATGCTTATGCTTAAGCATAAGCATGAGCATAAGAAAATGAGATATATGCTCATGCTTATGCTTATGCATGAGCATAAGCGAAGTAGACATATGCTCATGCATAAGCATGAGCATATGTCTCTTTTTTCCCCCTTCTCTTATTTTCTCTTTCCCCTTTCTCTCTTTCCCCCTTCTCGCTTTCCTTTCCCCTTTCCTTTCCCTCTTATTCTCTATTTCCTCCTTCTCTTATGCTCATGCATAAGCATAAGCATGAGCTTATGCTTATGCATAAGCATAAGCAAGTGCTTATGCATTCATGAGCATAAGAAAATGAGACATATGCTCATGCATGAGCATAAGCGAAGTAGATATGAGCATATGTCTCTTTTTTCCCCCTTCTCTCTTTCCTTTCCCTCTTTCCTTTCCCTCTTATTCTCTATCTCCCCCTTCTCTTATGCTCATGCATAAGCATAAGAGAAGGGGGAGATAGAGATTGGAAAAAAGATGGGTATATACGATAACTTTTTCCGCACTGAAATTTCCAGCTTCCTTTATTGATTATTCAGCCCAGGTGGGGATGAACGCATAAGCATGAGCATAAGAAAATGAGACATATGCTCATGCTTATGCTTATGCATGAGCATAAGCGAAGTAGACATATGCTCATGCATAATATGTCTCTTTTTTCCCCCTTCTCTTATTCTCTCTTTCCCCCTTCTCACTTTCCTTTCCCCTTTCCTTTCCCTCTTATTCTCTATTTTCCCCCTTCTCTTAGTCTCTCTTTCCCCCTTCTCACTTTCCTTTCCCCTTTCCTTTCCCTGCTATTCTCTCTTTCCCCCTTCTCACTTTCCTTTCCCCTTTCCTTTCCCTCTTATTCTCTATTTCCTTTCCCTCTTATGCTTATGCTTAAGCATAAGCATGAGCATAAGAAAATGAGACATATGCTCATGCTGATGCTTATGCATGAGCATAAGCGAAGTAGACATATGCTCATGCATAAGCATGAGCATATGTCTCTTTTTTCCCCCTTCTCTTATTCTCTCTTTCCCCCTTCTCTCTTTCCTTTCCCTCTTTCCTTTCCCTCTTATTCTCTATTTCCCCCTTCTCTTATGCTCTTCTCTCATTTCCCTCTTCTCTTATGCTCTTCTCTTATGCTCTTTTTTCCCCCTTCTCTTATGCTCTTCTCTTATGCTCTTTTTTGCCCCTTCTCTTCCTCTTATGCTCTTCTCTTATGAGCATAAGCATAAGCAGCTCATGCTTATGCATGAGCATAAGAGATTCCTCTTCTCTTATGCTCTTCTCTCATTTCCCTCTTCTCTTCCCTCTTCTTCAGATTCCTCTTCTCTTCTTCTTCTTCTCTTCCTCTTCTTCTCTCTTTCCCCCTTCTCTTATGCTCATGCATAAACATAAGCATGAGCATAAGAGATTCCTCTTCTCTTATGCTCTTCTCTATTTCCCCTTTCTCTCTTCCTCTTCTTCTCTCTTTCTCCCTTCTCTTATGCTCATGCATAAACATAAGCATGAGCATAAGAATGCTTATGCTTATGCATGAGCATAAGAGATTCCTCTTCTCTTATGCTCTTCTCTCTTCTCCTCTCTTCCCCTCTCCTTTCCCTCTTCTTTCTCTCTTCTTTCTCTCTTCTTCCTCTTCTCTCCCTCTTCTTCCTCTTCCTTTCCCTTTTCTCTCCTCTTCTTTCCCTCTTTCCTTTCCCTCTTCTTCCTCTTCTCCTCCCCCTTCTCTTTTCCCTCTTCTCTCCCTCTTCTTCAGATTCCTCTTCCTCTTCTTCCTCTTCCTCTTCCTCTTCTTCCTCTTCTTTTCCTCTTTGCCTATGCCTATGCTTATGTTTGTTTTTTTGTTTTTTGTTTTCATGTTTGTGTCTATGTTAGACATGGGATCACTCGCTCATCCGATGAGTACTGACAGCCTCGTAGGAGAAGAGCTCATGATCTTTATGCTCCAGAGGACTTTGATTCCTCTCTGGCAACTACCCCGAGGACTACCCCTGGTCCGACTCCTCTCAGACCTAGCACTACGACTACGACTCCTCTTCCACATAGCACTGTGACTACCCCTCGGGGAACTCCTTTGCTAGCCACGCATGGCTTTGTCGGGACTCCCGACGAGTTTGTAGTGCAAATGAGTGATGAGGAGGCAGCGAGATTCTTCTCTCTGCTATCTCAGAGGACCTCGGCAATTCCCTCCCCTACACCGATGGGTGGATGTACTGCCCAGCCATCCCCTCGTGCCCCTTCGACTGAAGGGTCATCACCTTGGCATGCCTCTCGTAAGGGAAGGAAGAGTAGGAAGGGTGGCTCATGTTGTGCTGACTCGGGAGATGTAGACGAGTCAGCACACTCATGTTCCCACTTGGTCCGGAGACATAGTATCAGTCAGGTCCCTTTCCCTCTCCTACTCCCACTGCTACTCCTCGCTCCGGAAGCGCTCGCGCAGCTTCCACTCCTTCTGACTCTGCTACCATCAGTCCTCCTTACTCATCAGGGGATCTCTCCTATCAAATCACAGTTGTCGGAGAGATAATAGAAGATAGAAAGGGCAAAGCAGTGATGGCCACCATGAGGAGGTTGATGAGTCATCACTTCAAGAGCGGCATATACCCTAACCGGCCAAATTTGGAGTTTAATGAGGATTATATGTGAGAGCGCATGTGTTTGGTCTTGAAGCATCGTAGATCATCCTTGTGTACTTCCATCATAAAGGGGTTGGCTAAACCCAGCTGGGCAGATAAAGCTGATTGGAAGTTCTTCAAGAAGCAAAATAGGGACCATCCCGAATTGTTCGAGGGTCAGAGGAGGGCTGCGAAGAGACGGCTAGATGTCGTAGGTACTTCGCACTTTGGTGTAAGCAGACGGTTGGCGTTCGAGGCAACCGTGGTAAGTCTACTTCTTTTCATTTAATGTATTGTTCTATTTGTTTTAGTACATATTACATGCACTTTAGCTAACTCTAACTCTCATAAATTGGATCCACAGCAAGCTGCGATGGGTTGTCTTCCTATAGATGCAGAGACGCGACGCGCATTTCGGATAGGAACAAAGCTGCCATGGTTTATTAAGCAAGAGGCAATGGGAGCGACGGTCGATTGGGCTGAGGTGGCTGCTCGCATGGTATAAGTTTACTCCTACTTGTAATCTCACTTTTTAAATTGTTTTATTCTTTAAGTTCCAATCTAATTTTTGATTTATATGGTTCACTCTTAGGGTCAAAGCTCAAGCGTCCCATCATCGAAGACGAGCGATCAACATGGCCAAGGATCAGACACCCATGACGAGGATGAGGGAGAAGATGCAGCTGATGAGGACCAAGGAACAGGCCAACAAGACGAGGATGATTCGGATTCGGATGAGTAGTAGTGGTAGTAGCATTTTCTTCGCCCTATATGTCATTTTGTATATCCGCTCGTTTGAGCAATTTTCTATCGCCCTTTCGAAAGGGTAATTTTGTTACAAACAATGTTGTATATGTCCGACATGTATATGCTTTTGTTGCTCATCATTTCACAAGAACGATTTTGTATCACCCTTTTCGCAAGGGAAATTTTGTTATAAAAAAACTTTGTTTTGTAATTACAAAAAAAAAAAAGGATTAGTGGGGCTAAACAGGGCCATAGCAAGCCCTGTTTAGCCCCACTAACCCTTTTTTTTTAGTTCTGTTAATCGTCGCTATATAGCGACGTTTACCAGTGTTGCTATATAGCGACGTTTATCATTGTCGCTATATAGCGATGTTTATCAACGTCGCTATATAGTGACGCTTTATAGCGATAGTTCTTTTTCGACGCTTTTAGCGACTCTTATAGTGATGTTTGTGCTCGTGAAAATTTTTTTAAAAAATGTAAAAAGCGTCGGTATTTTCGTCGAAAAATGGCCTATGCCTTGTAGTGCAGCAGGTTATGTTGAACCAGGAAAGGAGACTAAGGTTTGCCATCTCTCCTACATATTGTGTGGTGAACTCTCTGGGGAAGGCTTTAACCAACCACTACACCATGAATCAGCTAGTTTAGTACATTGTTTTTTGTTCACTATCCCAAGTCACCCCAATATTTTGGCATTGTGTGGAATTTCCATTGGAATTTGGTGTATTTGTCCTAATTATTACACCCACAAGAGTTCTAAACAAGGAATTAATCTAATTAGTATCCTACGTCCCCCCAATATTTTTCGCACTGTGCAGATTTTCCATTGGAGTTTGTCCCCTTTTCTTTATCCTTATTCTCCCCCTCGCACAACAAGGTTTTGAAAAATAATTAATTCACTCAAGCCTTTTGAAATGCATTTTTAAATTCTTTTTATTTGGTCCTATTTCGTTTTTCTTTTTTGTGGGGACTTTCTAGACCAACTATTAAATATTTTTGATGCCTCGCTTTTGTAATACTAATTTTTTGCAATGGATCCCTTATTTGATTAACATTTTAGGCTCAATCTCATTTTTTCCCCTATTACTTTTACTTCTCTGTGCCATAACCTCTTCTTTAGCTTCATTTTATACTATTGCTTTGGTGTCTCTATGTTCTTTTGCCTATATTGTCAAATCATTGTGTATATATTTGGCCTTCCTTTTACAATTTTAATCCTCTAGATAATCCAACAAGTTTCTTTTCTGTCAAATTAAATGGTATAAGAGAGGATTAGCCAAAGGTTCCACATCTCTTTTACTATTTTTTCTTTTCTTAACCCACACCTAGTCTTCATCTTTTCCCCCTATTGTTGACAATTGCTTTGTCATTTTTTAAGTTTTTTGTCTAGACCAATTGCACATCATCAAACATCGATGTATATGTTGGCCTTCTTCCTCCCTTCTTCTTATGATCCAAATCCTCATCGAAGTCAAGATAAGCATATTTTCACTCTAAAATTATTGAGGAATAAAGGGATTGATTGAAAGATATGAAGAGACAAAATAAAATGAGAGGAAGTTTTAGAAGAATCAATAGAGAAAAACCTTATCTAGATCAATTATCTCTTATATCAAGCAATACAAATTAACATGGCTTGAAGATGTGATTATTAAGGCCTCCTAAAGGATGAGATAGATCATAGTGAGTAGCAAGGAACAAGACATTGCCAAGTATAGGTCTACCATCATGAAAGTAGCAAAAAACATATGGTATGTCCAATAATAAATATTTGGTCATAACAGTTTCATAGGTAAGGTGATAGTGCAATTCCATGTTCATAATATATCTTCAAGATCATGTATAAAGTACTCAATTTGTCAAATTAATGATTGCACTAAAAATATTATAAACTTATAAACATTGATTATGTTTCATATGTAAACATGAGGGGTTTACTATAAAGAAAACTAGACTAACACATGCATTTATGGCTAGAAGATGTGATTATTGAGGCCTCCTAAAGGATGAGATAGATCATAGTGAGTAGCAAGGAACAAGACATTGCCAAGTATAGGTCTACCATCATGAATGGAGCATAAAAGTAGCAAAAAACATATGGTATGTCCAATAATAAATATTTGGTCATAAAAATTTTGTAGGTAACGTGATAGTGCAATCCCATGTTCATAATATATCTTCGAGATCATGTATAAAGTACTCAATTTGTCACATTAATGATTGTACTAAAAATATTATAAACTTATAAACATTGATTATGTTTCATATGTAAACATGAGGGGTTTACTATAAAGAAAAGTAGACTATCACATGCATTCAAGGGTTATTTTAGAGATCCCTTATCTGCAAATTTAGAGTAAATAAAATTACCCTTTTTCCATACAAATTTACAACTTTTTCCAAAACTGACTAAAACCCCCCCAAGTTATGTAATGATATTTTTGTAAATTGACATTAAAAAAGTGAATCTAATAATATACCTTTTGTGGAAACTCATGTGATAGGATTACATATCATGAAAGATCCCCATGATATGGCACATTGTACGAATCTGGCTTACAAAGTTAAATCCACATTTCCCTTGGTGCAAGCAATTGAGACTTTGGTTAAAAAATGCTACTCTTACTTTTGCAAGAGTCCAAAAAGATACTATCAATTTCTAGTTATTGCAGAAGAAGCGGTGGATAGAAAAAGGGAGAGAATTTTGGATACTAGAAGAGTGAAGAGACTATGGGATACTTAAGGTAGCTTTGAGTGTGTACAATATTTCCATCATTTGTAAAATCTAGGCTCCCTATTTGCATCTACACTCCCTACCTATTAATTAAAAAATCTACAGCTCCACTTTTGCAATTAACTTATTGCTTACACTTTAATTGACCTCCTAATCATTCTAATCGACCGAGGTCTTGCCTCCTTGTCGCAAGTTCTATTTACATTTCCACACTCAAAAATTTTATAAATTCCATCAAAAATTTGTGTTGGAAACTGCCCAACACCTAGTAGTGCCCCTCTTCATATTTTGGCCAACACCGGATGAAAGTTCGACTCCACAAATGGGCTATGATAGACTTGCACTACAAGCTTTCTAATAGTTTGGGGTTTTGCAATATAAAATGATTTTATTATTCTTGAAAGATGCTTTTATTGTGCAAAAATAGTTTTCATGCTTCCCTCTTGCTCCGCCTTTGGTTCAAATGACTAGATATTACGAGCTATCAAAGTCCACTTCCATGATTGGGCTACTTGAGATCCCTGTCATCCTTTGGGATAAGGTTATATGTTTAGCTAACATACACCATAGGTTTCCCCATTGTTTTGAAATATGTTATGTAAGACGATCATGTCATGCTACTCAAGGTTCTATTACAATGGAGGAGCCTTTGACATAGGAAGATAATCCCATCTTTCTCTTCTCCTCCATCTTTTGTTCACCAAGATCCCTCCCTCCCTCTCATCTTCTGGCACACGCTAATGAGGTCAACTTCCATTAGTGGATTTGAAGATCCCTTGCCATCCTTTAGCATGAGGTTATATATAAAATCAAGTTTCACCATAAGCTTCTTGGTTCAATATGCTTTGATCCTCCATTGTCTTGTGGTGCTTGCGGGTATAATCTACACGTAATAGCCATGGAGTATCCTTTGTTAACTCACAAATGCAACCTATTTGAGTAAGGCAAGGCAAGAACGTATTAGATTTGCATATGATCTGTTAATGCTTCAAAGGTAATACCAATCATCATAAATTAGCATGAAAAAGGTGCAAATGGTGGCTAGCTCTAGAGAAAGAGAAAAGCAATTCTTTCGAGATGAAAACTTTGCTTATAATGGAGTTTTCCTTTGATTCTGTGTTATAGTGACACTTCTCTATGATTAATTGATCTCCTTTTGAAATGAAGAAAAGAAAAGGAAAACCTTGTCGATCATGCTCAACTATACGCTTTTAAATATTTATAAGTAAGATTTATTATTAATTCCATGTGACATTAGTATATTTGAAACACTCAAAAATGTTTCGAATACCAAAAAACTATGTAAGCTATTCACCTTAAGTATACCCTCTAATCTGAAAGGTTAGGACGTGATGTTAGTAGAGAAACTTTGCCTTAGGGGGTTCACCTCTAAAAATTTAGTGTACCACGTGCATTCAAAAGGAGGGGTATTTTAATCCCACAGGATTACAATAATAGGAGGGGTTTTTAAATTCAATTTAAGAAAAAAATCAGTTAGTTCATAAGTAAAGAGGGGTGGTTTTATTGGGGAAATTTTTTTAGCTAAGGGGTTTTTTAAATACCCCTTGAATGCATGTGATACCTAAGATTTCTTAGTAGTGCACCCCCCCGAGAACTTTGCTACCTACCCCACTTGTATTAAAGGGCAAGCAAAGTTACTCTAATATGGTTTCGTACCACCCTTTTACTAGCATGTGGACTCTCTCTCTCTCTCTCTCTTCTCTCAGATTCTACCCCTTTACACTAGCTCTGAACTCTGGACCAAGAATGTATATACAAGAGAGCACATGAGCCCCCACATGAGGTGGAAGGCACTACACCTTATGCTGGGTTCACACCACTCCGTTGCCATCCTCCAAAAGGTGCTGTGAAAGCAACCATCCTAATTGGCCCCACGGGAGGGATGGGCCCGAAAACTTAGACAAAGGATTTGTGTCCGCCCCATGAAGGCCTGTCCCTTGATCGCCAACTCTTCCAAGTGCTAAACGATGGGCCCATTCCATCACTTCCAACTTTGCTGTTGGTGACATAAATTAGCAAGCTAATGTTGTCATTGGTGTGAACCACACTCGGCAATCATTCTCCAATTCATAATAACACCATTCTCCAATTCTATTTCCTCCTGCATGGGCGAGCCCATGCAAGCATATGTGAGCAGTGAGAATGTGGGCGTGGGCCCCAAGCGTACTTTGAGTCATAATCATGATATTCATCCAATAGGACATTTTTCTTATCATGATTGCTAAATGATGGTTTACCCAGTCAATTTTATTACAGATCTGTACATAATCAGCACGTAGTTTGGGACAGATCTGTCCATAATTCACACGTAGTTTTCGAGTGTTAAAGCTTTTTGACCTTACGTCCAGTATGTTTACTGTTTAGCCCCGGAGAAACGCCAACGCATCGTCTTAGTCAACGTACTGATGACGTGGAAAGGCCCAGAACCTTGCCAGAATTCGACATTCCAAAGTTCGGTTCATCTTTCATATTTTAAGCTTCTACTTCGGCATATCATCACTAGCTTCATTGCCTCCCATCCTTCCCAGCTTTCGTATTTAAGGAGATGTTGGTTCCCTCCCTCTGCATCCGTAAGACCTCATCAGGTCGTCGCTGCAGTGGAAGAATTCCTCAGCGACAGATCGTCGTGAGCTTGAATCCGTTTGGCTGTCCGACAAGCAGTAGATGGATTTTGTGCGGAGGAGTGGTTTCGTTCATCTGTTGTTGATTATAGGGTGCCTTGTCGTCGCGGATGCATCCGCCGTCGGGGAGGAGTCGGACGTATACATGGTACTACTCAATGGAGCTGCGCCAGTCCTCCATTACGACGGAGCAATGGCTGAGTTCCCGGCTGCACCCCTCCGGGAAGACGGGCGCCCGGACTTGACGAGGTCGGATGACCGTCTCTCGCAAATTCTCCGTCTGTGTCTTTCCTAATAGAATGGGGCAAAATATGAAGTGTAGGATCTGCTCATGTTGCACTAGATATTCGTCTATAAACTAAGCAAAGCTTCCAAAAATCAGTTTATTTGGTGCAGGCGATGAGTTCTTCGGCTTGCAGCTGCATTTCGCCCCCGATAACGTCGTCCATGTTTGAATCAAATGCGTTAGGACGTAACCTAGGCACTAGCCGACGTCCAATGTGTTTCTTGCTGTTCTCGAAGGGCGGCTGGATTGTGTTTTATAAAGTCTATATGCTTTAGTTGGTCGATGTGTGGCTTCTCCGAGCAAAGGCTTTAAAGGCGCAACAGTCAAATGTATATAAAGTCACAACAACCTGCGTAAAGGATTTCTCACGGTTTGTGCAAAACTATCTGCAGCGTAGCGGCGCAGCGGTACGCATCGTTCTTGGTGGAGAAGCACGATGCCCTACTGGAGAGGGTGCTGGGGGCTGGGACGTTCACGAAGCTGTATAGCTACCACTATCTGGTGAACGGGTTTGCGGCGCTACTAAAACCAGAGCAAGTAAGTAACGAAATTCGTCAAACGAAGTTGTGGGTTCCAAAACCGAAGTAGGGAAGGATAAATTTGTTGAAAGATAGTTGATGGGGGTGCATTGTTGTGCATGGAGTTGGGATCAGGCAGCGGCAATGGAGGAGGTGGCGGAGGTAGCGAAGGTGGAGAAAGACCGACGAGTTCGGAAGCTAACAACGTATACGCCAACGTACATGGGACTTCCGGCGGGGGCGTGGGTGGCGAACGGGGGCGTAGAAGCGGCGGGGGAGGGGGTGGTGATCGGCTTAGTGGATACAGGCGTCAATCCCACTCACCCCAGTTTCTCGGACCAATCTCCCGATAAGCCCTACCGATTCCCCAAGAAGTTTACAGGCATCTGTGAAGAGGCTCCGGAGTTCCCCGCCGGCTCCTGCAATAACAAGCTCGTCGGAGCTCGCCATTTTGCCATGGCCGCCATCGCCAGCGGCCAGTTCAACCCCTCCACCGACTTCGCCTCTCCCCTCGACGGCGAAGGCCACGGAACGTAACGCTCGAACGCCGTTGCCGGAATTTGTTTCTGCTTCTCTCTGTCGGGAGCTTCCGTTCGCCTTGGTTTTGATATTGCTGCATGGTCACTTTTGTCTGTTTTTCGTGCAGCCACACCGCTTCCACTGCCGCCGGCAACAGCGGCATTCCGGTGGTAGTCGCCAAATCAGACTACGGGCTCGCCAGCGGGATGGCTCCGCGCGCCCAGTAAGAGTTCCCCTGTGTAACCACGAAACTTTCCTGCACGGTAGATTGACCTAAAGTTTCGAAACAATGTGATGGATTAGTTTCAACAACCACGATTATTGAAGACAATCACTCCTCGCTGTCACCTACGTCCTTTTGACCGATCTATAGACGGATTTTGGCTTTCGAGTCACGTCCTCATGGCCGCAGGATTTAAAACGAGTTACAACACAGTATTTTGTGTTCACGTACATTCTGCCATTCTTTGGAGCAGGACCACCCATAGCTCCTTTTAGGTTCGGAGCATTTTCTACGTTGCTGGATTTGCGCTCCTTCTGAAGTTCTGATCCTTTTAGGTGCCTTGTGACGTACTGAACGACCAACTTCGTTGCTTCTGACCATCATCTTATACGTGCACTGTGACGGATTTAGAGTCGTTTCACTACTATGTGGGTTTTGTTGACGAATTGAACAACCATGGCTTGCAGCTTGGCGATCTACAAGTCTCTATATCGCGGCTTTGGTGGGTTCTTCGCGGATACAGTGGCTGCCATGGATCAGGTTGGCTCTCAAATCATTAAGCCTAAGAACATCCGATCTCTTTCTTCCGATTTCTTGATGATGATCTCCAGGTGCATCGCAAGGCTTACTAGGGTGTAACTTTGTAAGCGTCTGGATCGCTAAAGTTCTCTGATCGATGGCAATTGTCTGCATGATTCAGGCTGTGCAAGATGGGGTCGACATCCTCAGCTTGTCCATCGGCCCCTCCCAGCCTCCGTCGGGACTCTCCACCTTCCTCAGTGCCTTCGACTTAGCTGCCCTGTCGGCCATCAAGGCTGGTGTCTTCGTAACGCAGGCTGCGGGAAACTCCGGGCCTTACCCTGGCAGCCTCTCTTCTTTCAGTCCTTGGGTTTACACCGTTGGTGCAGCGTACCACAACCGCTCCTACAACAACTCCATCGTTCTGGGCAACGAGCAAGTCATCTACGGATTAGGCCTCTCGCGTACGCTGCAAAGCTTCATCAAAGACTTCTCTCTAGTGAAAAGTGAAATTTCTGCATGTAAGGAGTCATTCGAGCTGTCCAATTCTCGTTTGTGATTTCAATTTCTTCTTCGCAGCTGGTACGCAAGGCGCCGATATGTATACTCTTGTGCTTGCATCCGATGCTCTAAAACAGGGCTCAAACAAGCCCATTGCGGAGGCTGCCTTGTGTCAAGAGTCCAACATGTTCAACCAGAGCTTAGTGCAGGGACGGCTTCTAATATGTCTCTACAGTTCCCTCTTCGTCGATGGCGTTGCTTCAATCCATAGTTTGCTCGAGACAGCAAGCAACTTGTCTGCACGAGGTGTTATCCTTGTTGTTGGCCTGGACAGTGATGGGGTTTTTTTCAGTTCATTCCCTTCGACATTACCCGCTATACTTGTACCAAGCGTGAAAGATTCTCAGGTGAATTTCGAGGCATGGAACCTTGTTCATGGCATTACTATTTAGATTGTTTGGTTCACGAGGTGAAGTTAAACCAGCGACAAATTTCTCATTGGATTGCGTCTGTTCATCTTACGCAGTCTCTTCTCGCGTATCACAACACCTGTACCCGGTTTACAGCGTTGGCGAGAATTTCAGGAGGCTCCAATGCTACCTTCAGCAACCAGGCACCCCAACTTGCCTTCTACTCATCTCGCGGTCCTGACCTGGCTGATGACAGGTACGACATTGCCGAGATCATGAAACCGGACGCAATGGCGCCTGGAAACATGATATGGGCAGCATGGTCGCCCATCGGCAACGATAAGGGGGACGAATTCCAGGGTAAGGATTGCACGAAAATAAGGACAGCGTCGTTGGATTTTGACAAAGAATTTCAGACTGAGAGAAACACAAATTCCAATCAATCTTCATTCCAATTACGGACTATGGTAATTTGTTCTGCGCAGGGGAGAATTTTGCGATGGTTTCGGGTACAAGCATGGCCACGCCTCATGTTGCAGGGATTGCAGCGCTGATCAAGCAAAAGAATCCTAAGCTCAGCCCAGCGGGGATTGCCTCCGCTCTGACAACCACAGCTGTTTCGGTCGATGCGGAAGGGAAGCCCCTCCTTGCTCAAAGACCCTTCTACAACACAAATCTCGCTTTGGGACCGGGCACTCCGTTCGATTTTGGCGGGGGTGAAGTGAACCCAACGGCAGCGCTGGACCCTGGGCTTGTATTCGATGCAGGTGCGCAATTACAATAATCCTTCTACAGTCCATTTATATAATTCATTCGAAAGGTTCGAGAATCCTGATCAATTTTGACGAGCTTAAGTTAAGCAGGGTCTCTCTGTCTTGCCAGTAAATTGCAACGTCGTTTCTTTTCCTGATCTGCCGCAGTTTGCGTGCCTCTGTTGATTGTTTGCTCTCATTACGTAAAGAGTCGTAGCAATCACACGCCAAAGAGTATAACTCAGAATGAATCCAGCTGATATAGATTAATTTTACCGTAACTTATCGTCCATATTGGCTTGATCATGACCACCGACACTGTAAAATTTTGTCTGATCTGCAGGCTTCCATGACTACGTCGACTTCCTATGCTCCATCCCCGGCGCAGCCCCCCAAGTACTGAACGCCACTGGCGCTACTTGTGGGTCGTCGTCTATACAACCCACGGAACTGAACACCCCCTCCGTCACCATAGCCAATCTGACAACCACGCGCTCGCTTTCGCGCACCGTCACCAACGTCGCAGCCGCAGCGGAAAGCTATACAGTGACGATTTCGGAGCCCGAGGGCGTTTCTGTGACGGTCGTCCCGAGTCAATTCAATCTGGAGCCAGAAGAGAAACAGCAACTCGTGATCTTACTGACGCCAACCTCGACAAGTGGCCATGCAAGCTTTGGGAGCGTTGTCTTCTCTGGAAGCGAGGGCCATAGGGTTCGCATCCCCGTGTCTGTGATCAACAGAATGCGGGCAGGGTGACGAGAGTACTGACGGATTGGACAGACGAACGAAACTTCTGACGGATTGGACGGATAAGCGATCAAGAGCACGGGATCGAGCTCATGCATGGCAGCAATCTGGCTAAGAATATGGAATCAATCCGTTCGACAGTTCTACTGCCTCCACGGAAGCTTTGAGACTGGAAAGGAAGAAAAGGTTCTCTTGTACACTACGCAATATGATCAATATGATCATTGATGTATAGATAGATGATCAGAATGTCTTTGTTTGTCGATTAATTAATAAATATTGGTTATAAGATACTCACCCTTGAGTTCAACTGTCCACAATCTAGGGAGTACTCTTTTAGGGCTTCCCAAGCGTTCGTAGGCAGTATCAATAAACTCTACTTTTAATTACCTCCTTAGAGGGAGTATTAGTCAAGGATTGGATGCAATTTATGGGCTTGCGTGTTTCAAATTGAGATTATCTTACAAAATTTGCCTTTTCATAGTCCAATGCCTTAGAAAATTCATGCGGTTTTTGGCCTGCCCTCTGGTAGCCTTGGCAATGCTTCAAATTCGGCAAAGCAGAAATTAGGCATTTTTTTTTCTATTGGGCAATTTGTTGACTCTTCTTCATTGGACTTGATTTAAAGTGGTTCACACACACACACACACACACATACACACACACACACACACACTCTCTCTCTCTCTCTCTCCCTTCCCTTCTTTATCTCCTCAAGTCTTCTTACCACCTTTTCTCCCTCCGCCCCCAAACCACCCCTCTCTCTTTCTCTCTCTCTCTCTCTCTCTCTCTCGCTCTCTCCCCTTTATCTCCTAGATAGCTTTTGCACATGGTATGCCTTTTGTTCTATTTCCGTTTCATTTTTGATTTAAGGTGCTTGCTGGATTTACGAGCACATGCTTGCCTGAAGTATTCTGGACCTTGTCGGATTTACGGGCACATGCTCAAGGAGTGTTCAATGAGGTTGAGGGAAGCATTTCATTGGTTGCGGGATCCTTGTTGACCCTTACCTGCCTGTGTAGTCCGATTCCAAGGATCAGGCAAGGTTTGGCCTTTCGTTTGCCATCTCAGCTCGAACTTGCCTGAAGGGAAGTGCCCACACTCCATTAGGAACCATTTGAGCATTAAAAGGGCCTTGTAAGGATCCCTAATTTCATGGGATTAAGACGAATTATCATAGGATTAGTCTGACAAAGCTCATAAAGAGGGCCACTTGTGGGCCTTAAAGGAGGGGGTCCCCACAACTTCAGAGCTCGGATTTCTTCCTAGTATTCTCTTTCTTGCTATTAAACCACTGTTAGCATTAACATCCTCGAAAAATACAAAGATTCACGATCTCGTGTTTTCTATCAAGATCTCCTTTTAAAAAGTTGTAATGAAATCAAAACAATGGCGGGAATTTCACAATGGGAGAGAAGAGCTTGGTGATTCACCAAGCTTTCCTCTTCCATTACGAATATAGGAAGATAGTGCATCAAGATTCTCTCTCCTGCTATCAAGATGTCTCTGTTTACTAATGTCGCCTCTCCCATACGAATATAGCCTGCTAGTGAGTACTCCCTCTCTCTCAAGATCTCTTTGTACACCATGCTCGCCTCTCCCATTAGGAATATAGAAAGATAGTGCATCAAGATTCTCTCTTTCATCTTCTCTCAAGATCTCTCTGTTTACCATGCTCGCATCTCCCATTAAGAATACAACATTGTTTCATTTGTACTCCTAAACCGTCAAAATAGTCTCCTCTCTTTTTTACATGGCACTCAGAGAAGTAACAAACGTTATTGACTTAACAAGAGCGTGGAAGCTGGACTTGCATGTTCGCATATTGAATGACTATGCACTAATAAAAAATGAATGCTTGAGTGCACAAGAGAAGCACGCATGAAGGCAATAGTATCGGACTAAAGTGGATCTTTGGGTTGATGGCTACTTATATCCGAAGGATCCTTCTTTGAAATGATAAATATTAATAAAAGATAAGTGGAATCCAAGAAGATTTTCATATATAAAAAATATTGCCAAAAGTATGTATATAAAAAATATATGTCTCCAAAATTTGTGTCCAAAAGAGACGTTCTCCAAAAATGCCAAAATGGTGGAGGAGGTCTACTATTCTTTGTTACTATCCAAGGTACTTTCCTCCTCCACGCCGCTAGGTGGGTCACCGGGGACCTCATCCTCCACTTCTTCTAATATGTGGTCATGCTCTTCAGCGATTATGTACTCGCAATCCACGAAGGCCTCCACACAATCCATTATGCCTTTTACACAATCATATTTGAGGCTCCACTGGTCGTGGTGGTCTCTCCACAACCTATGGAGATCTCATAGGTTGTGTTATGCATTCCTTAGTCACCCCTACTCCACTACCCTTCGGCTCCCCACCCAAGTGCATGCACCCCCACGTTGTACTTTACGTAGTTGCTCTCTTGTGCAATCTTCTCTTTTACATGAGCTAGGAGAGAAGCTAAGTCTATAATCCCTGTGACATGGGAAATCGGGTTGGGGTTTAGGGAGGACACCCATGGGTGAGGGTGTGGTTATTCCATTTAAAATCTGTTTGACAAAAAAAAGAACCAAATACAGCTAAGGAGCATGTGAAAAAGAACCGAATATGACTAAGGAGAAGAAAATAAGCATAAGCATAGGCAAATGCATATGAGGGAAAGCATTTGCGAGAAACTTGAGAGAAAGCATATGCTTATGCTTATGCATGAGCATATGAGCAGATGCTTATGCGTAGGCATAAGCGTAGGCAAATGCATATGCTTATGAAAAGAAGAGAAAAAGGGAGAAAAAAAGAGAAAGAGAGAGGGGAAAAGAGAAGGAAAAAAGAGATATGAAAATAAGAAAAGAGAGGAAAAAAGAGAGATGAAAATAAGAAAAGAGAGGAAAAAAGAGAAAAAGAGAGAAGTGAAAAGAAGAGAAAAAGAGAGGAAATAAGAGAGGGAAAAATAAGAGAAGGGTGAGGGAAAAAGAAGACAAGGAAGAGGGGAAAAGAGATTGAAAGAGAGGAAACAGAAGAAGGAAAAAGAAGAGAAGGAAGAGGGAAAAGAAGAGAAGGAAGAGGCGAAAAGAGATTGAAAGAGGGAAAAAAGAAGAGGGGAAAAGAGCATAACCATAAGAGAAGGAAAAGGATATGCATAAGAGAAAAAGAGAGAAAGCATATGCATAAGAGAAGGAAGAGGGGAAAAGAAGAAAAGGAAGAGGGGGAAAAGAAGAGGGGAAAAGAAGAGAAGGAAGAGGGGAAAAGAGATTGAAAGAGGGAAAAAAGAAGAGGGAAAAAGAAGAGAAGGAAGAGGGGGAAAAGAAGAGGAGAAAAGGGCATAAGCATAAGAGAAGGAAAAGCATATGCATATGAGCATATGAGCATATGCTCATGCATAAGCATAAGCATAAGCATAGGCAAATGCATATGCTTATGAAAAGAAGAGAAAAAGAGAGAAAAAAAGAGAGGGGAAAAGAAGAGAAGGAAGAGGGGGAAAAGAGCATAAGCATAAGAGAAGGAAAAACAAATGCATAAGAGGAAAAGAGAGAAAGCATATGCTTATGCTTATGCATGAGCATACGAGGGAAAGAGGGGGGAAAAGAGGAAAAGAGGGGAAGAAGAGGGAATAAGAGAAAAGAGGGGAAGAGAGGGTTCCTACGCCCATCATTGTAGTTAGTGCTTAAGACGCTAGCTACACGCCAATGCAAGTAATGGAAATAACAAAGGAAAAAAGAGGAAGCACTTTCTTACCCAGAAAAGTCCCGCTTGGTGTTTCGTGGACTGGCCCTACAAAAGAGAGAAAACAAACCATTTTTCAGATAACTAGTTAGAGGAAAGGGGAGTTAAGCAACTTTTCAAAGGGATTGGATTGAGGAGACAACCATAAGCCTACAAACAAGGAGAAAGCATAAGCCTACAAACAAGGAGAAAGAGGAGGAAGAGAAATACAAAAAAAAGAAGAGGTGAGTCTTCTTTCTTTCACCAAATCTCGTTTTTTGTCCTGAACCTCTGAAAATCAAGCATGAAAATTAGCACATAGGCTTGGCAATACAAGAAGAAACATGCTTCAACACTCACAAAACGAAATCTCACAAAAAATGAACCTACATTCCTTTCACACAAGCAGAGAGGGAGAAGGGTGGAGAGGGAGCACAAGTGTTGGAGAGGGGCTGGGTAGAAGTGAGGAGTATAGGGAATAGAGAGTAGGACAGCGAGGTTGTCGAATATAAGGTGGGAGGATCAATTTTTACTTTTCTCGCAATAGAGATGTGAAAAACAGTGTCATGCAGGGTTTCGGGTTTTAGCCCCCAACGTTGCTATATAGCGACATTGGTCAGTCGCTATATAGCGACGGTTATATCCTAAAAGCATCGCTATATAACAACAGAAAAGGACAAAGCGTCACTATATAGCGATGGTTTAGGGCACTTATTGTAAGAAGAGAGGAAAGGAGCTCATGGGTGGCTATTTTTTGGATCTTAATGGATTTCCTTGCAACTCATGTTGTGATTTTGGAGATGTGCAGATGGAAGGGACGTGTGGAAGCTCGTCAGATGATGTGCCAATGCTCGGCATAGAGTGGCCTACGGAGAGGTTGTATTATCATTGCACTCATTGCAAGTGAGAAGTACGACATCAACGCCATATTATCATGTGCCACTTGCGGATATATGGGGAGGAGCCTGAACCAGTACCCACCGTTGGTAGTGCACGTGGTGATGGATCATCGGTAAGTCAATGCTATTTGAGTTCGTGATCTTACCTTGAGACAAGATCTTATATTTACATGAAACCTTGAGACAGGATGAGGAGGGTGGCGAGGGTGTGCATATATCTTCACACTTTGAGGAGGACTATAGTCTCCTAGATGTGCTAGATGATGACAAGGGTATGGTGGACATGATGGATTCTATTTGTAGGGGCACTACATCACATGTATACGTGATGTTTGAGTCTGAGGTCAATATGCGAGAGTTACAATCAACACAGTTGTACGAGGGTGCTAGGATGTCTAAACTACGGGCTTGTCTCTCAATCTTGAATCTGCAAGCAAAGTTTGAGTGGTTAGAAACAAGTGTCTCGGCCTTAATACGAATAGCTCCTACATTCATTTGTCTCATTATTTGGATATTGTTTGTTTTGAGAATCATCATGCATGTTTGAGAATCATCATTATTCGAAGCCTATATATGTTTGAATTGTGATAGGTTGCTCTAGAAGATGTTGCCTGCATCAAATACCATGCCGGCGCCAAGAGATGAAGCGAAGAAGATGCTAACAACGGTGGGTGTGGATTATGATACCATCCATGCTTGCTATAATGATTGTATTCTCTTTCGCCATGAGCATGGAGATTTGGCTAGTTGTCTGGAGTGTGGGGAACAATGATATAGAGATGACTTGCAGAGTGAGCAGATACCAATAAAGGTCTTGAGACACTTTTCCATCATTGCAAGAATACAACAAATGTTCCGATCCAAATCCATAGCGGAGTTGATGACTTGGCATGCATCTCATCGCTCCACTGATGACACATTGAGGATTCCCATAGATTGTGCAGCTTGGAAACCCATAGACAATCAGTGGGGCTGGACTTTGCAAGGGAGCCATGCAACTTACATCTTGGGCTCGCCATGGACGGCGTGAATCCTTTCGGGTTACGCTCGACATCTTGGTCGACATGGCCCATAGTCTTGGTGAATTACAATATCCCACCATGGCTAACAATAAAGAAGGGACACCTCATGCTTGCACTCCTTGTGCCATGGAAGTACAAGGCCAAAAATATGGACATGTACATGGCACCTTTGATAGAGGAGTTACAGATCTTATGGAGAGGAGTGCAGGTCTTTGATATTTCCAGAGCTCCTAGACATACCAATGACATTTTGGTTAGGGGAATCTTGATGTGGACCATGCATGAGTACCCAGGATATGGAGAGTGCGCAGGTATGTGGTTGTGTCTTTACATGTATAATATAGGATAATGCTTTTATGACTCTCTTTCGCATGCGCATGTCTTATACTAACACATTCATGAACGCGTGCAGGACTTGTTACAAGTGGGTACCATGCTTGTCCTATTTGTGGACCGGGTTTGAAACCGCTTGCACGATCCTCCAAACATATGAGGAAAAATATTTATGAAGGTCATGCTCGATCCCTTCCGCTAGACCATCTCATGCATGGAGGTCAGCTTGATCCACCACCACCATATTTGAAGGCAAGTGACTGGATTCAGGCTTGGAGGGTGAATAGAGAGGAGCATCCTCGTGGTATGAAGAGTCCATCCATCTTTCATGAGCTTCCTTATTGGGGTCAGTTGCAAATCATTCATCTCTTGGATCCCGTGGATATCTTCAAGAATGTGGAGGCTACTATTTGGGCACACTTGGTGGGTTTTGAAGACTCGAGAGGAGTGTGAGAAGACTTGTGTGCTATGAATAGGATGCCTCGTTTGTGGCCCCAAGTGCGTGCTCGCAAAGCTGTCCTCCCGAAAGCAACATGGATCCTCTCCAAGAGAGAGGAGGCAGTGGTCAAGGCGGACATTGCGTCTTTTCGGACACCCACAGGGTACATGCGCTGCTTAAAAGGAGCATTTTTAAAGGACAATAAGCTTAACGGTCTCAAGTCCCATGATTGGCACAAGGTCTTACAGGTATTCTAAGTTGTAGGATTAGTGTACCGATAATCGTGATGCATTAGTGTAATTGTGATTATGTTATATTATTGACGTGACTTCTTTGTTACTTTGATAGTTCATCCTCCCAATTACAATGAAAGGGTGCTTACAAGAAGATGTTAGAAATGATGGAGAGGAGGTCTTATCGGAGAGCAACAAAGAAAAGGAGAACACCAAAAATTATGGGTGCTAAGTCACCCAGATCAAGGTAAGCTCTTATTATGTATGTATGGTACAAAGGGGTATATAATAGGCCATTGGCCTTTACCCAACAACCTCCCACTTGAAGGCCAATGTGCCTTTAAGGGAGAAGATGGGCATCCTAATGTCATCTGACACCCATCAATACTCAGCAATGTGCAAACCGCTTTGAGGAAAGACTCTTTGTAAGAAGATCTGCAGGGTTCTCATCTGTGTGAACCTTGACAAGCTGGATGCGCTTGTCCTCAATCACCTCTTTGATGAAGTGATACTTCACATCAATATGCTTTGTCTTCGCATGGAAGACAGGCTTCCGTGCCAACTGGATGGCACTCTGACTATCACAGTGCAAAACTGAAACCTCTCCTGCAATGCTCAAGTCTCCCACTAGACGTGTAAGCCATATAGCTTCCTTGCATGCCTCAGTGGCTGCAACATACTCTGCCTTGAGCAGTGGTAGACAAAGCCATACATGGCTGCAAATGAGAGACCCATGAAACTACACCTCCAGTGAATGAGAAAACATATCCTGTAGTAGACCTCTTGGTGTCTACATTCCCTGCAAAATCAGCATCTGCATATCCAACAATAGATGTGTCCTTCCTCACAAAGAAAATGCACATGTTCTTTGTACCATTCAAGTATCTCATGATACCTTTCACTGCCTCCCAATGCTTCTTGCTAGGATTTGCCATATACCTGCTAATAGCTCCCACTGCAAAAGCAATATCTGGACATGTAGCAACCATGGCATACATCAAGCTTCCTACTACGGATGCATAAGGTATCTTTGCCATTTTAGCCCACTCCTCATCTGACTTAGGGTTGTCCGCTTGGCTAAGTTTCACATATGGAGGCAACGGAGTACTTATGGACTTCCCCCTCTCCATATTGAGAGGCTCAAGTAGCTAATGTACTCTTTCTATGACAAATGAAGGAGTTTCTTGTTCCTATCCTGAACAATCCTCATGCCAAGTATGTGACTGGCATCACCCAAATCCTTCATATCAAAGGTCTCATGCAACCTTTTCTTCAAGGCATCCACATCCAAAGTAGATTTCCCAGCAATAAGCATGTCATCAACATATAAAATCAATATAAGAAGGCTGCCATTTGATTCCTTCTTTGTGTAGAGGCAATGATCGATCTCACTCTGTGTGTACCCTTGGGATCGCATAAATGCATCAAATTTATGGTACCACTCCCTAGGAGCCTGCTTCAGCCCATAAAGACTTTTATGAAGCTTGCATACCATCCGTTCTTTGCCCTGCATAAAAAACCCCTCTGGCTACTGCATATAGATGTTCTCATGAAGACCTCCATGTAGAAAAGCTATTTTTACATCCATTTGGACAAGCTCCATGTCCTCTCTAGCAACCAATGCAAGCACTATACGAAGGGTAGTCATCTTCACCACTGGGGAAAAGATCTCATCAAAGTCAATACCCTTCTCCTACTGAAAACCCTTGGCTACCAACCTTGCCTTATACTTAGGCAATGCATCTGCTAGAGACATCTTCAACTTGTAAACCCATTTGCATGGCAATGCATGCTTTCCTTTGGGCAAATAAACCAAATCCCAAGTAGAATTCTTCATCAAAGAATCCATCTCTAACTGCATAGCCTTCTCCCACTTATGCTTGTCATCATTCCTAGACATAGCATCCTCAAAGCATGAAGGCTCACCACAATCTGTCAACATGACATAATCTAGAGATGGAACATATCTCTGTGGAGGTCATGAGACTCTAGTAGAACGTCTCAACACTTGCTCACCATGAGCATCTTGCTATCCCAACTGATTTTCCTGCATAACCTGAGGTTGTCCACCTAGATGTGGCTCTCCCACCTCACGGTCTATGGGTTGTCCATGCCGTGCATTATGTGGAACAGGTTATGCATGCCTCTCATATGGTGGTTGTCCATCCTCTTGAAACACCACTCTACGTATCTCAACAGTCTTTTCGAGCTTCTTGTCCATCATGTCCTCATTAAAGATGATATCATGGCTACGTACTATCTTCCTAGCTTCTGGATCCCACAATCGGTATTTCACGTGAATCACCATATCTAAGAAAAATACACTTCCTTGACTTTGGATCAAGCTTGCTGCATTTTTCCTTAGGCATATGAACATAAGCTTCATAGCTAAATACACGAAGATGCCCATAAGATGCTGGCTTGCTTGACCATACCTCTTCTAGCACTTTCCCATCTAGTGCCTTGCTGGGTGATCTATTGATAAGATGTATTGCTATCTTGATAGACTCAGCCCAAAAGCCATGAGGTAGACCGGCATTAGAAAGCATGCTTATATTCCTTTCTTGAATAGTTCTATTCATCTTCTCAGCAACCCCATTCTGAGAAGGATTCTCAGGAGTAGTCAACTCCCACTTGATGCCACGTAGCTCACATAAATTCTTAAATGCATGAGAGGTATAAGTATTCTCCTCCATTATCAGTGTGCAAGCATTTGAGCTTCTTGCCCGACTGATTTTTGGCAAATGCTAAGAACTTTTGAAATGCATCAAAGACATCACTCTTCTTCTGGAGAGGATAGACCCACACTTTTCGTGTAGCATCATCAATGAAAGTAGCAAAGTAAGAAGCACCACGCAATGAGACAGTAGGCATAGGTCCACACACATCACTGTGAACCAACTCCATTGGTTCAAGCCTCTTCTTGCCCAAAGATTTTTTATGTGAAGACCGTGTTTGCTTCCCATACATGCAATGCTCACACATGCTAAAATCTAAAAAGTTAAACACGGGAACCTACTGCAAACCAAAAAGTATCTTCATTCCTATCATGCTCATGTGTCCCAATCGACGATGCCACAAAGAGACGGATGGCTACTCGGTCACATTGATTACATTATCTCTTATGCCTGACACATGCATTGAGTACAACGTTCCATGCTTGGAACCTCTAGCAATCACAAGTGACCATTTGATAATTTTCCATGTATTGTTGCCAAAAAACACATGATAGCTATCATCATCGAGCTATCCCGTACTTATCAAGCTCTTTTTCAGATTTGGAACATGCCTAACATTCTTGAGTACAAATGTAGAACCATTAGGAAGAGACAAGTGGATATCTCCCACTCCAACAATGTCACATGGATAATCATTTCCAAGTCTCATGGTTCCTTTCCTTCCTGCATCATAAATGGTAAACCACTCCCTATGTGGAGTGACATGGAAAGATGCTCTTGAGTCTAGTATCCAATTCTGTGACAATGCATAATCACTAGTCACAAGAAAAGCATGCTCAAAGATAGAGGCATAAAGAATGTCACCCTCATCACTATTGTTACTTATGGCATTCACTTCCTCTATATTGACCGTAGATTTCTCTTCCTTCTTGGGCTACACATTAGCTTTGCCTTTGCCTTTATCATTCTTCCATTTGTAGCAATCCTTTTTGAAATGGCCTTTCTTCCCACAATAGAAGCATTCCAAATCCTTTTTGGCATGGGATTTTCCTCTACATTTGCTTCTAGACTTGCTTGTATTTCTGTTGTGGTATTTCCCCCTAGAATATGACCTCCCTCTCACATTGAGAGCACTTGAACTTTTAGTTCCAGCATTGTTCTTTCTATTTACCTCCTCAGTGAGAAGGCTACTCTCACATCACTGCTTGTCAGGCCTCCTGCATGGGCTGAATTGCTTATAATAGTCCTAAAAGTGTCCCAACTTTCAGGAAGGGTGACCAATAAGAACATTGCCTTAACTGAGTCATCAAAGGCAATTTTCTGAGCTAAAAGTTGACTAAAAATTGTGTTAAACTCATTTAAATGGCTAGACATTGAAGTCCCTTCTTCCATGCAAAGATGTATGGGTTTCTTTAGCCAATATACTTGACAAGCAGCACTTTGCTTCTCATAAAGATCATGCAACTTTGTCCACACACCATAGGCACCACCTGTAGTATCTTTCACATTGAAATACACCGATTTTGAAAGTGTGAGCATGATCTTGGAGCATGCAAGCTCATCCAATTCCTTCCACTCTTCATTATATTCCCAATCCTCTGGCTTTATGCCTTTGCATTTTATAGGCTTTACTTACTTCTTTTGCACCAGAACATTGTAGATTTGCTCCTTCCAATAGGAGAAGTTTGTGCTATCCAACTTCTCAATGTTAAACAATGCATTCTCTGATGCCAAAGACATCACAATGGATGATAGAACAACCAGGATACACTACATCAATGTACCAAACTCAAGCCCAAAAAATATCAATTGCAATGACAATAGCCACACTGTCACTGTCAAAAATATATGTTTTGCTGTAAGTGACCTCAGGGCATCCCAAAACTAGCCAATAGCTTTTGCATGGTAGCTCCGATGCAAAAAGTGTAAACAGAAGAAACGTAGCTTGTAGAAAACTCTACAACTTGTCAGTTTACAGCAAGTCCAAATCCTTACATATTTCCTTATATCTGCTGTTGGAGACCACCACGTGTGAACTTTTATTGCTATAATAACAGTCTACAACAATTTTGGCTTGTTTTGAACTGTCAATATCTTCCCAAGCGTAACTTGGTTGCCTTTGCTGTAAACTCAAATGTTGTAGACAATAATAGATCTACAAACTTCTAGATTACTGGAAGTCCAAATTCATTATGGATTTTTTGATATTCACTACTGAAAGCAGCCCCCTGCTCACTTTTTCTAGCTGCTATCAAAACTATAAATCATGGGCATACTAGGCATCATAACTTTTTCTCTAAATCTCAAATTAAAACAATTTCAAAAACAAGATTGTAGATTGTCCAAAAAACTAAAACTTCTTAGTTCAACTCTAAAGACAATTCCTCACGGATTCTTTGCTCACTTTTTACTACTGTCACAAGACTGCAATCTGTCAATCACCAACTTTTCCTGAAGGATTTGAGGCATAAACTCCAATGAAATAGCCCAACAATTCTGAAAATTGTTGTCCGAAAAATTCCCTTAGTGGGAAGAGTATTGCACTCACAAAAAAATAATCCCTTCCTGGGATATAAGACAACTTCAGAAAAACACTGCTCTCACTTATGCTCACTTTCTCAACTAAACAAAGGCTCAAAATGCATCAATTGTAAGCAATCACTTTTAGCCAACCTTTGGCTGGATATGCATCAACTTGAAGGCATAAATCCAACTGAAATTTGAATGTACCAGCCACCTTTGATCAACTGGAGTCCGCCACAAGCAAAAGATGTTTTGCCTTTCGGGCCCCAAAAAAGCAACTTCCAGTGGCTGGAATTGCAGAGCAGCAAGTCGTTTTTGACAGTAGATGGATAATATTCCTTCTCCCCTACCCAAATAAGGCAATAGATTACTGGAACAGTCGAGGCAACCTGATATATATAGCTGAAATAGTAAAAACGAGCTAGTATATGTCAAAATACAGCTCCTAGGGGTAGCCCACGGTAGTACGAGACTCCACGCAACAAGTTCGGGCTTTTGGCATAGCAACACCACAATGCTATAGTCTCCTTGTTGGCTTCGCTCAACCAAGCTCTAATACCAGTTGATGGAGAGGAGGTCTTATCAGAGAGCAACAAAAAAAAGGAGAACACCGAAATATGTGGGTGCTAACTCACCCAGATCAAGGTAAGCTCTTATTATGTATGTATGGTACAAAGGTATATATACTAGGCCATTGGCCTTTACCCCAACAAGAAATGCTATATTCAAGATCAGTGGTATCATGAGGTATGCTTACTATCAAATCGTATTGATTCCATTTTCTTCAATTTAAGTTTAATCTGTAGACTGATTATGAATATATCTTACATGGGCATGTGAAATAGGTGGATATCTAAAAAAGAGATCTTCATATCGAGCATTGAGAAGGTTAGGGTGGACTCTATCGAAGTTGTATGCTTGCTTGAGAAGTGTTAGAGCTATATATAGCTTGTGCTAACTCAGCCTAGTCCTCAACTATATATATGCCTATGATCTATGAATAGAATCACTTCCTTGGGAGAAACTCTTGTGTTCATCTCTCCCCTCTTTCTCTTCCTCCCAACACAACTCTTGCGTCCGTCTCTCTCCTCTTTCTCTTTGTCTCAACATGGTATCAGAGCTTGGCTACACTCTAGCATGAATGTGAGGAGAAAGCGACATATTTTCTGTCAATCTATGAGGAGAATGTTCTTTTTTATCATTTCGACTACTTGATCGCTAGGTTTTGAGTTGATATGCAAAAGTTATCAAAGATGCATCGCAAATCAGTGTTATGGTCATGATTGATGAAAACGGCCCGCACTAGCTTGTTTGAAGCATATACGCTGGTTATTTTGACTAGTTGGATCACTATATTTTGATTTTAGGTAAGGAAGTTAATGAAATCCTTGGTATGCTCCGATCATCGCATATCACGACGGGCTCAGGTAAACCTTCCACAATCGTGAAGGTGTCCTGCCGCCAATCAGGCATTGGAACATGCTCACGGAACCACTGAATCCCAAGGATCATGTTGCACCCCATCAAAGGAGTCAATATAAAATCCCGCATAAACATGGCCTTCTAAACTGAAAAAGTGAACTGGATGGCCTCATGCATGATGTGTGTGTGCAAGCCGGGCATGAACCTGTCCACTACAAGCTCGTGAGGCACCAAAGTGCACCCCACTATCTTGGCAAGCTGAGGGGAGATGTCATCTTTTGAACTCCCCATATTGAACAAGACAATAAATTGATGCCCGTTAGTTATGCCATACACTCGAATGAGCGCCTTCTTTTGATCTGAGAAGTCGCCCTCCTTCTTACCTTGAAAGACCACCGTGGGAACGGCATTCAAAGCAGGGAAGATGACATTCATAGCTGAGGATGGAGGCGGAGCTAGAAGAGCCAATACATTAGTGACGGGCGAAGTAGGTGCTTTCGCAGCCTTTTCGGCAAGCCACTTTGGACAATCCTTCTTGCCATGCCCAGTGATGTGGTGGCAATGAAAGCAGCGATGTTCTTGGTGGTACCGCTTCTGCTCGTCGGGCTATAGATAGCCTCCTGCAATACCCGCTTTAGCCTTCTCATCCGGAGTCATCTTTGGCTTGGACTCCCTCTTTTGACCAAAAGCCTGGCCGTATTTCTTTTGGAACTAGTTGTCCTTCTTTTGATCCTTACCTGTTGTGTTGTTTGACTGCTGCTGGGCTTTGGAATCTTTCTGGACCTACTTGGGCTTTCCCCCATTCAGCATCATCTCTTGATTCTGTGCGAGAGTCAACGCCCGCTCGTAATCTAGCGAGTCGAAGTTCCGAATGGTAAAACGTATGTTTGTGTCCAAACCTCGAATGAATTGCTTCATCTTGGTGCTCTCCGTCACACCCAACTATTGCGCTAATGTGATGACCTTGTTACTATATGTCAACACAGGCAAACCATTCTGGGAGAGACAAGTGAACTCATCCTCCAAGTTAAGCATATATTGGGGTGGGAGAAAACGGGCTTTGAGGTCAGCCACAAACGTTGCCCAAATGAAAATAAAATGCCAAGCATATGAATGTAGTGGAATACAAATAACATAACCTTTCAAGTGGAATATCAAGAACAAAGCATTGTACTGAACTACGATGATATCATGGTTCCCAATCATGTAGAACATTAAAGAAAGTTGGTTTAAACACCTATTTAATTAATTTTGGACTTTTTCTATTGTTTTTGGACGAAGCCCAAAAATCCTTCCCAAATGAAAACTTTACTTTGTGAAAATATCCTTCCCAAATCAAAATTTTACTTTCTGAAAATATTCTTCCCAAATCAAAATTTCATTTTGTGGCACTATCATATTCACATAAAAATATTATTTTTTTAATCTATACTTTTGCACCAACATGCAAGAATTTGAAATAATCCTATATTAGAAATTCTAGCTATATCTAAGTTATTTGTTAATTTAATTATTTTTAATATTTTTCCTTGACGTTTTTCCTTGATGTGATAAATTTATAAATCCATGAAAGGAGACTTAAATATTTCATGAAAATAACATTGTCACTCACAACATGCATAAAAATTTTAAAACTTTTAATAAATAGAAAAAAGACATGATGCCATAAGACCCAAGTTTTGTATTGAACCAAAGAGGTATAATAGCAATTATAGCTTTTATTATATGATTACATTGAGAGACGTTGCTCTCAGCTAGAGTCTTTATATCCAAAATGATATAGATTGAACATATGTTTACAATTTAAATTGTTGCTCTTAAAGAGCCTCAATTCGTGCCATCTACATAATTTGACTCCCCATTGTCTTATTGCTCAATGTCACGACAGTGCCTTGCCAGATGCCATCTGCATAATTTGACTCCCACTTGTCTTGCCAAGCCTTGCCCCTTGGGTGCATTGACTCCCCATTGTCTTATTGCTCAATGAGATAGTCCCTTACCAGGTGCCATCTGCATTAACTCCCTATTGTCTTGCCAAGCCTTGACCCTTGGGTGACATCTAGTGCAAAATGCAGGTGCCATCTGCATTAACTCCCACAAGTTGTCTTGCCAAGCCTTGCCCCTTGGGTGCATTGACTCCCCATTGTCTTATTGCTCAATGTGATAGTCCCTTGCCAGGTGCCATCTGCATTAACTCCCTATTGTCTTGGTAAGCCTTGACCCTTGGGTGACATCCAGTGTATATTTTGACTCTCATTTGACATAGGAGGTGATGACTCTGATTATAATTGTCTTGGATTGGCTTCTTGCCTAGTACCCAAATAAAATCCTTCAATGGACTTCAATACAAAGCTTTAATCATGGACATTCTTCATTTGTGCTGTCTCCTTCTACTTCCTCCATGACGAGCATCCTTAAAAATTCGTGTATATGCAAAATAGTTTGCTGTGGTATTTTTATTTTTGCTTCTACCTCATATCCCATGCGCTTCTTTGATTTCTTTGCCCTTGAATGCCAAGACACTATGATTGTCTCCGTCGAAACTTGAGAGACCGCTTCATCATTTGGGACCCACTCCTTCATTTATACAATTAGTATACAATGTGTTGTTATCCATATTCTCCTTCCTGCCCTTTGGCTCATACCATACCGCTGTAAATGTTGTAGCTCTCCCTTGGTCATCTCTTTGCACATCAACTACTTTTGCAACCCAAAACTTCACATTCTCATATTCATCATCCAATGGCCGAAGCACAACAAAACAATCGACCTCTATATCTACTTGTGGCATAAACTCTCTCTTCTTCGGTCCACAATATGGACATGGGAGTAATGATACAAATTCATTTTCAAAGACTGGACCTCGGCGCAAATCGTTATGAACATTTGGCCAAAACATATTGCATTCTTCCTTGACATCCTTTGAGCCTCGCATTCTCTCAAGGTCCTTTATTAAATTTCGTGTCTTATTAATTATAGTGGTAGTGTATTCTCTCCAAGTAGGCTTCGAATTAGGATATCTCCGGAGCATTTCCTCTCTGTATGTAATAAATGCTTTTAATCCTTCTGTTTCACAGTTAGACCTCTCATTGAATTCTTGTATAGGAGCCCATGTTGGATACCTTTCCTTGTTGGGAATTGAAGTTAAGAGACTGTAAGGTTCTTCAGGTTCCCATTTTGTATCATGAGAATACTGTTGCCATTGCATTACGGGTTTTTCATCTTTGAAAAAAAAATGAAAGTAGTGTGGATTGGTATGACCTGTCAATGCATCACCACCCATTTGTATGAAAGGTAGAATGAAGCTCTTCCAATCATACATTCTTTCGAGCCTCTCACATACTGTACTTTCCTTACGACCACCAACTTGCCTGCCACATCTTCTTACCAAGTCATCTATTGTCTCCACATCCTTGCATTTAAGCTCCCTTGAGACTGTGCTAAAAACTTGATCGATATCCTCATGTGTATGCCCAACATACAAAAATCCACATTCGACCTCATTGAAGATTTGATGAGCAACTAGCATGGAGCAGAATGCAAACATGAGTACATTCTTATTTTCTCGCCAGCAATTATCAGCTTGTATTCTCAAAGTCGGTGGTAGGCGACCTTTTTCTGCATGTACATTGCGAATTGCCTTCATAATAGATGTTACAACTTGATTGCTATCATGTAGATGCAAGGAATCAATCCATATATCTGCAAAGAACTTAATTCCATGCACTAACACTCCACATAGATGTGTCTTTAGAAAGTGCTTTCCTTGTAATTTAGGTGGAGTGGCAACAAAACGAGGCAATGTTGTTGTATTCTGATCCATGCCATCTATAATAAGGCACATGTAGTATCGGGATGCAAAATAGCTTGCTCCTTCCAAAATGCATATTTTTGTCTGGAATGTCGAATAAGGTCATGATGAGATTTTCAGTTTTTTTTGTATAATTCCCTTTGATTTGGACATATTGCACTCTCAATCGCTCGCTTTAAATCATCATAGACATTGCACTTTGACATTTTTTGCCTCCTTGGGATTTTAACATATCCAAAGTTCTTCTTCCAAAGAGTATTCAAAGTATGAGAAGAAGCTACGGCATCCCCTCTTTGCCTTTGCTTTTCTGCAATAGAGTCAAATACTTCGAGCTTTGTCAAGCCCATTGGAAGGTGCATTTCAGTGATCGCGTCACCGTTAGGGAGTTTGGTAGATATATGGGGTTGAGGTAAAGCATTTTCATGTATGAAGCCTTGCAAAATTGCTGCTGCCCTGACAGTTGAGATTCTTGATTTAGACCTTCCTCTATTACCGTGAATGCTAAATTTGTTGCCGCCCTTTGCCTTGGTGACTAAATCCCAATATGTACCATGGGATAATCCAGTAATATTGTGATATGCCTTATTGCAAATCATTTTTCCATTTACGAGAGGTTTTACCTTTTGTCTTGAACTTAGCCTTTTATTGCCATTCTGAAGAAAGCAAGAGAGACTTGTGAGAAGGTATTCATTTCTTTCGCTTCCTCTTCTTTGCCACACGTGTCCTCTACATTCCCTGATGTCTACAAGATCAATGAAGCGCATACATCTTCGCTTGCAACATAGATATCCCAATGCATTTAACATGTTCTCCTCCTTCATTACTCTCTTCCTCTTTGGTTACTTTTGTGGATCTGCCTGGATTCGCTTTCTCTTCATGCATATGTATGACCGTTTTTGTTCCTTGTGCACGTTGTTATCTGTATTTATGCACTTCTTCTCCTCACATTTGTTTGTAACCAAGCATCCATGATTGGTTGTTGCATCCTTGGCCATATCACAATCAAAGTTAAATATTGAATAATCCTCTGTTGATCTCATCCTCGCTTTTAACATACTCTTAGGACCATTCAATGAATTCAATATTCTACGAGAGTATTGAGAACCTTGAAACTCTTCCACTCCTGAGAGAACATCACTCATTGGGACATCTTGCATGGCTTTCACAAATCCACAAGCTTGATTGACACTAGGTTTGTTAATATGCATGAACTCATCCACACTTGACAAGACATCGCTATTGAAACCTTTGCCCTTCTCACTGTGCAAGAATTCATCCACCCTAGATAAGGCTTCGCTTCTAAAATCATTTTGTTTCTCGGAACCAATGAACTCATCCACTCCAGATAAGATGTCACTTCTATAATTGAGTACATTGAAATCATCCACATTTGAAGTGATAGAGCCTAGCACATGGGCACGCTTTTTAGGTCCTTTGATATTGTAGTATACCTTGTCTTTATCATTGAAAACCACGTGCCTCTTTCTCATGTTTAAAAAATGCATGCTCCATCTCATATTCTTGCCTACCTCATAGTATGGATCACATAAGGATGTTATGTTATCAACCATACCATCATCAGTGACTTTTAGAATCCTCATCTGTGCAAATGACCATTGCTCCACTTGTTCAAATCCCAATACTTCACCTTGTGCTACAGTCTTATTTGCAAATGATCTCATTTGTAAAATGTCCCCTATAGTAAAATCCAAGGTGGTGCACTTTGTATTCTTGATAATGTCTGTTGCATAAGTCTCATCTTTGTCCCATGCTATGAATGATTTGTTGGATGTATTGTAGGGCATAACATCTCCAAGTGTTTCCATATCTCCACATTTATACTTTAGCTCAACATGTGCGCTAAGAATCTTTGATACAGTCACTGCCACCTTATCTTCGCCAAGTCTTCGGAAGTGGCAAACTGAATTGGGATCACTATCATGCATTGTAGCAAATGCAACTACTTCTCTTTTGCTACATAAAATCACATCCATCCCTGGAACAAAATCTATAGCCATCCCCTTTGTGAGAGTCCTTTGCAAGCAAGCTGCAGTAGCAACAATTACATAAATATTAGTCTCTTTTTAATAATCTACTCATTTATTATAATTTTTAATTACTACTTAATTTATTGGTGGGAGAAGTTATCCGATCAAGTACTCATCAGATGGACATGCCAAGTTATCCTTTGCATAGTCGATCGAGCATTAAATACTATTTTTGCTCTAGTGTCATGCACATTCGTAAAAAAACACACTGCTAGGTATGTTATCCGATCAAGCACTTATGGGATGGGCGTGCCACTTTGCATGTAACTCAATTCCACCTAGTTGAAGGTGTGTGCAAAGTATTGTGCCCATCGGATATGCTTTGCATTGTCGATCAAGCATAAAACACCGTTTTTAGCTTAGTGTCATGCACAACCATGAAAAAACACGGTCCTAAGTGTGTTAATCAAACAAGTACTTATCGGATGGGGGCTCCACTTTGCACGTAAGTTCATTTCAACTAGGTTGAGATGCGTGAAAAGTATTGTCACCATCGGATATGCTCTGCATGGTCGATTACGCATTATACAACGTTTTTCCCGTAGTGATATGCACATCTGCAAAAAAACACACCCTTAGGTATGTTATCTGACCAAGTACTTATCGGATGGGTGTGCCTCCTTGAGAACATTTCAATACCACCTAGGTTAAGGTGTAGGAAAAGTATTGTGCCCATCGGATATGCTTTGCATGGTTGATCGAGCATTAAATACCATTTTTGCCTTAGTGTCATGCACATCCGTAAAAAAACACGCTGCTAGGTGTGTTATCCAATCAAGTACTTATGCGATGGGAATGCCACTTTGCATGTAAGTCAATTCTACCTAGTTGAATGTGTGTGCAAAGTATTGTGCCCATCGGATATGCTTTGCATTGTGGATCAAGCATAAAACACCGTTTTTGCCTTAGTGTCATGCACAACCATATAAAAACACAGCCCTAGGTGTGTTATTCAAACAAGTACTTATTGGATGGGGGCTCCACTTTGCACGCAAGACCGTATCAACTACTTTGAGGTGCGTGCAAAGTATTGTCACCATCGGATATGCTCTGCATGGTCGATCATGCATTATACACCGTTTTTCCCCTAGTGATATGCACATCTGCAAAAAAACACGCCCTTAAGTATGTTATCTGACCAAGTAGTTATCGGATGGGTGTGCCTCTTTGAGAACATTTCAATACCACCTAGGTTGAGGTGTACCAAAAGTGTTGTGCCCATCGGATATCCTTTGCATGGTCAATCGAGCATTAAATACTATTTTTGCTCTAGTGTCATGCACATCTATAAAAAAACACGCTTCTAGGTATGTTATCCGAAAAGCACTTATGGGATGGGCGTGCCACTTTGCATGTAAGTCAATTCCACCTAGTTGAAGGTGTGTGCAAAGTATTGTGCCCATAGGATATGCTTTGCATTGTCAATCAAGCATAAAACATTGTTTTTGCCTTAGTGTCATGCGCAACCATGAAAAAACACGGTCCTAGGTGTGTTAATCAAACAAGTACTTATCAGATGCGCGCTCCACTTTGTATACAACTCCTTTTCAACTAGATTGAGGTGCATGCAAAGTATTGTCGCCATCACATATGCTTTGCATGGCCGATCACGCATTATACACCGTTTTTCCCCTAGTCATATGCACATCCGCAAAAAAACACGCCCTTAGGTGTGTTATCTGACCAAGTACTTATCGGATGGGTGTGTCTCTTTTAGAACATTTCAATACCACCTAGGTTGAGGCATAGTAAAAGTGTTGTGACCATCAGATATCCTTTGCATGGTCGATTGAGCATTAAATACTATTTTTGCTCTAGCGTCATGCACATCCGAAAAAAACACATTGCTAGGTATCTTATCTAATCAAGCACTTATGGGATGGGCCTGCCACTTTGCATGTAAGTCAATTCCAGCTAGTTGAATGTGTGTGCAAAGTATTGTGCCCATCGGATATGCTTTCCATTGTCGATCAAGCATAAAACACCGTTTTTGCCTTAGTGTCATGAACAACCATAAAAAAACACAATCCTAGGCACGTGTTAATCAAACAAGTACTTATCGAATGGGGGCTCCACTTTGTATGCAAGTCCGTTTCAACTAGGTTGAGATGCGTGCAAAGTATTGTCACCATCGGATATGCTCTGCATGGTCGATTACGCATTATACAACATTTTTCTGGTAGTGCTATGCACATCTGCAAAAAAACATGCCCTTAGTATGTTATCTGACCAAGTACTTATCGGATGGGTGTGTCTCTTTGAGAAAATTTCAATACCACCTAGGTTAAGGCATAGGAAAAGTATTGTGCCCATCAGATATGCTTTGCATGGTCGATTGAGCATTGAATACCATTTTTGCCTTAGTGTCATGCACATCCGTAAAAAAACAAGCTGCTAGGTGTGTTATCCGATCAAGTACTTGTGCGATGGGAATGCCACTTTTCATGTAATTCAATTCCACCTAGTTGAAGGTGTTTGAAAACTATTGTGCCCATTGAATATGCTTTGCATTGTCGATCAAGCATAAAACACCGTTTTTGCACAACCATATAAAAACATGGCCCTAGGAGTGTTATTCAAACAAGTACTTATCGGATGGGGGCTCCACTTTGCATGCAAGTCCCTTTTAACTACTTTGAGGTGCGTGCAAAGTTTTGTCACCATCGGATATGCTTTGCATGGTCGATCACACATTATACACCATTTTTTCCCTAATGATATGCACATCCGCAAAAAAACACGCCCTTAGGTGTGTTATCTGACCAAATACTTATCGGATGGGTGTGCCTCTTTGTGAACATTTCAATACCACCTAGGTTGAGGTGTAGGAAAAGTGTTGTGCCCATCAGATATCCTTTGCATGGTTGATCGAGCATTAAATACTAGTTTTGCTCTAGTGTCATGCACATCTGTAAAAAAACACGCTACTAGGTATGTTATCCAATCAAGAACTTATGGGATGGGAGTGCCACTTTTCATGTAAGTTCCACCTAGTTGAAGGTGTGTGCAAAGTATTGTGCCCATCGGATATGCTTTGCATTGTCGATCAAGCATAAAATACCCTTTTTGCCTTAGTGTCATGTACAACCATGAAAAAACACGGTCCTAGGTGTGTTAATCAAAGAAGTACTTATCAGATGGGGGCTCCACTTTGCACACAAGTCCATTTCAACTAGGTTGAGATGCGTGCAAAGTATTGTCACCATCGGATATGCTCTGCATGGTCGATTACACATTATACAACGTTTTTCCGGTAGTGATATGTACATCGCCAAAAAAACACGCCCTTAGGTATGTTATCTGACCAAGTACTTGTCGGAAGGGTGTGCGGCTTTGAGAACATTTCAATACCACCTAGTTCAAGGCGTAGGAAAAGTATTGTACCCATGGGATATACTTTGCATGGTAGATCGAGCATTAAACACCATTTTTGCCTTAGTGTCATGCACATCCGTAAAAAAACACGCTGCTAGGTGTGTTATCCGATCAAGTACTTATGCGATGGGAATGCCACTTTGCATGTAATTAAATTCCACCTAGTTGAAGGTGTGTGCAAAGTTTTGTGCCCATCGGATATGCTTTGCATTGTCGATCAAGCATAAAACATCGTTTTTGCCTTGGTGTAATGCACGACCATAAAAAAACATGGTCCTAGGTGTGTTATTCAAATAAGTACTTATCAGATGGGGGCTCCACCTTGCACCCAAGTATCTTTAAACTAGGTTGAGGTGCGTGCAAAGTATTGTGACCATCGGCGGATATGCTTTGCATGGCCGATCATGCATTATACATCGTTTTTTCCCTAGTGATATGCACATCTGCAAAAAAACATGCCCTTAGGTGTGTTATCTGACCAAGTACTTATCGGATGGGTGTGCCTCTTTGAGAACATTTCAATACCACCTAGGTTGAGGCGTACCAAAAGTTTTGTGCCCATCGGATATCCTTTGCATGGTCGATCGAGCATTAAATACTATTTTTGCTCTAGTGTCATGCACATCTATAAAAAAACACGCTTCTAGGTATGTTATCCGAAAAGAACTTATGGGATGGGCGTGACACTTTGCATGTAAGTCAATTCCACCTAGTTGAAGGTGTGTGCAAAGTATTGTGCCCATAGGATATGCTTTGCATTGTCAATCAAGCATAAAACATTGTTTTTGCCTTAGTGTCATGCACAACCATATAAAAGCACAGCCCTAGGTGTGTTATTCAAACAGGTACTTATCGGATGGGGCTTCCACTTTGTATACAAGTCTGTTTCAACTACATTGAGGTGCGTGCAAAGTATTGTCACCATCGGATATGCTTTGCATGGTCGATCACGCATTATACACTGTTTTTTCCCTAGTGATATGCACATCCGCAAAAAAACATGCCCTTAGGTGTGTTATCTGACCATGTACTTATCGGATGGGTGTGCCTCTTTGAGAACATTTCAATACCACCTAGGTTGAGGCATAGGAAAGGTGTTGTGCCCATTGGATATCCTTTGCATGGTCGATCGAGCATTAAATACTATTTTTCCTCTAGTGTCATGCACATCCATAAAAAAAACACGTTGCTAGGTATGTTATCCGATCAAGCACTTATGGGATGGGTGTGTGACTTTGCATGTAAGTCAATTCCACCTAGTTGAAGGTGTGTGCAAAGTATTGTGCCCATCTGATATGCTTTGCATTGTCGATCAAGCATAAAACACCGTTTTTGGCTGAGTGTCATGCACAACCATGAAAAAACACGGTCCTAAGTGTGTTAATCAAACAAGTACTTATAAGATGGGGGCTCCAGTTTCCACGCAAGTTAGTTTCAACTAGGTTGAGATGCGTGCAAAGTATTTTCACCATCAGATATGCTCTGCATGGTCGATTACGCATTATACAATATTTTTCCCGTAGTGATATGCACATCCGCAAAAAAACACGGCCTTAGGTATGTTATCTGACCAAGTACTTATCGAATGGGTGTGCCTCTTTGAGAACATTTCAATACCACCTAGGTTAACACGTAGGAAAAGTATTGTGCCCATCGGATATGCTTTGCATGGTCGATCTCGAGAGCATTAAATACCATTTTTGCCTTAGTGTCAAGCACATCCGTAAAAAAACACACTGCTAGGTGTGTTATCCGATCAAGTACTTATGTGATGGGAATGCCACTTTGCATGTAAGTCAATTCCACCTAGTTGAAGGTTTGTGCAAAGTATTGTGCCCATCAGATATGCTTTGCATTGTCGATCAAGCATAAAATACCGTTTTTGCCTTAGTGTCATGCACAACCATATAAAAACACGGCCGTAGGTGTGTTATTTAAACAAGTACTTACCGGATGGGGGCTCCACTTTGCACGCAAGTCTGTTTCAACTACGTTGAGGTGTGTGCAAAGTATTGTCACCATCAGATATGCTTTGCAGGGTCGATCACGCATTATATACCATTTTTTCCCTAGTGATATGCACATTTGTAAAAAAACACGCCCTTAGGTGTGCTATCTGACCAAGTACTTATCGGATGGGTGTGCCTCTTTGAGAACATTTCAATACCACCTAGGTTGAGGCATACGAAAAGTGTTGTACCCATCGGATATCCTTTGCATGGTCGATCGAGCATTAAATACTATTTTTGCTCGTGTCATGCACATCCATAAAAAAACACGCTGCAAGGAATGTTATCCGATCAAGCACTTATGGGATGGGCATGCCACTTTGCATGTAAGTCAATTCCACATAGTTGAAGGTGTTTGCAAAGTATTGTGCCCATCGGATATGCTTTGCATTGTGGATCAAGCATAAAACACCGTTTTTGCCTTAGTGTCATGCACAACCATGAAAAAACACGGTCCTAGGTGTATTAATCAAACAAGTACTTATCGGATGGGGACTGCACTTTGTACGCATGTCCATTTGAACTAGGTTGAGGTGCGTGCAAAGTATTGTCACCATTGGATATGATTTGCATGGCCGATCACGCATTATACACCGTTTTTTCCCTAGTGATATGCACATCCGCAAAAAAACACGCCGTTAGTTGTGATATTTGACCAAGTACTTATGGGATGGGTGTGCCTCTTTGAGAACATTTCAATACCACCTAGGTTGAGGTGTACAAAAAGTGTTGTGCCCATCGGATATCCTTTGCATGATCGATCGAGCATTAAATATTATTTTTGCTCATGTCATGCACATCCATAAAAAAACACACTGCTAGGTATGTTATCCGATCAAGCACTTATGGGATGGATGTGCCACTTTGCATGTAAGTCAATTCCACCTAGTTGAAGGTGTGTGCAAAGTATTGTGCCCATCGGATATGCTTTGCATTGTCGATCAAGCATGAAACACTGTTTTTGCCTTAGTGTCATGCACAACCATGAAAAAACACGGTCCTAGGTGTGTTAATCAAACAAGTAGTTATCGGATGGGGGCTCCACTTTGCACGCAAGTCTGTTTCAACTATGTTGAGGTGCGTGCAAAGTATTGTCACCATCGGATATGCTTTGCATGGCCGATCACGCATTGTACACCGTTTTTTCCCTAGTGATATGCACATCCACAAAAAAACACGCCCTTAGTTGTGATATCTAACCAAGTGCTTATCAGATGGGTGTGCCTCTTTGAGAACATTTCAATTCCACCTAGGTTGAGGTGTAGGAAAAGTGTTGTGCCCATCAAATTTCCTTTGCATGGTTGATCGAGCATTAAATGCTATTTTTGCTCTCGTGTCATGCACATCCGTAAAAAAACATGCTGCTAGGTATGTTATCCGAAAAGCACTGATGGGATGGGCATGCCACTTTGCATGTAAGTCAATTCCATGCAGTTGAAGGTGTGTGCAAAGTATTGTGTGCATCGGATATGCTTCGCATTGTCGATCAAGCATAAAACACTGTTTTTGGCTTAGTGTCATGCACAACCATGAAAAAACAGAGTCCTAGGTGTGTTAATCAAAGAATTAATTATTGGATGGGGGCTCCAATTTGCACACAAGTCCGTTTCAACTAGGTTGAGATGCGTGCAAATTATTGTCACCATCGGATATGCTCTGCATGGTCGATTACACATTATACAACGTTTTTCCGGTAGTGATATGCACATCGGCAAAAAAACATGCCCTTAGGTATGTTATCTGACCAAGTACTTGTTGGATGGGTGTGCAGCTTTGAGAACATTTCAATACCACCTAGGTTAAGGCATAGGAAAAGTATTGGGCCCATTGGATATGCTTAGTGTCATGTAGAACCATGAAGAAACACGGTCCTAGGTGTGTTAATCAAACAAGTACTTATCGGATGGGGGCTCCATTTTGTATGCAAGTCCTTTTCAACTAGATTGAGGTGCGTGCAAAGTATTTTCACCATCAGATATGCTTTGCATGGCCGATCACACATTATGCAGCGTTTTTTCCCTAGTCATATGCACATCCGCAAAAAAACACGCCCTTAGGTGTGTTATCTGACCAAATACTTATCGGATGGGTGTGTCTCTTTTAGAACATTTCAATACCACCTAGGTTGAGGCATAGGAAAAGTGTTGTGCCCATCAAATATCCTTTGCATGGTCGATCGAGCATTAAATACTATTTTTGCTCTAGCGTCATGCACATCTGAAAAAAACATATTGCTAGGTATCTTATCTGATCAAGCACTTATGGGACGGGCCTGCCGCTTTGCATGTAAGTCAATTCCACCTATTTGAAGGTGTGTGCAAAGTATTGTGCCCATCGGATATGCTTTGCATTGTCGATCAAGCATAAAACACCGTTTTTGCCTTAGGGTAATGCACAACCATAAAAAAACATGGTCCTAGGTGTGTTATTCAAACAAGTACTTATCAGATGGGGGCTCCACTTTGCACACAAGTATCTTCCAACTAGGTTGAGGTGTGTGCAAAGTATTGTGACCATCGGATATGCTTTGCATGGCTAATCACGCATTATACATCGTTTTTTCTCGAGTGATATGCACATCCACAAAAAAACACGCCCTTAGGTGTGTTATCTGACCAAGTACTTATCGGATGGGTGTGCCTCTTTGAGAACATTTCAATACCACCTATGTTGAGGCATACAAAAAGTGTTGTGCCCATCGGATATCCTTTGCATGGTCGATCAAGCATGAAATACTATTTTTGCTCTAGTGTCATGCACAATCGTAAAAAATCACGTTGCTAGGTATATTATCCGATCGAGCACTTATGGGATGGGCGTGCCACTTTGCATGTAAGTGAATTCCACCTAGTTGAAGGTGTGTGCAAAGTATTGTGCCCATCAAATATGCTTTGCATTATGGATCAAGCATAAAACACCATTTTTGCCTTAGTGTCATGCACAAGCATACAAAAAACACAGCCCTAGGTGTGTTATTCAAACACGTACTTATCGGATGGGGGCTCCACTTTGCACGCAAGTCCGTTTCAACTATGTTGAGGTGCATGCAAAGTAATTTCACCATCGGATATGCTTTGCATGGTCGATCACGCATTATACACCGTTTTTTCCGTAGTGATATGCACATCTGCAAAAAAACACGCCCTTAGGTGTGTTATCTGACCAAGTACTTATCGGATGGGTGTGCCTCTGTGAGAACATTTCAATACCACCTAGGTTGAGATGTAGGAAAAGTATTATGCCCATCGGATATCCTTTGCATGGTCAATCGAGCACTAAATACTATTTTTGCTCTACTGTCATCCACATCCGTAAAAAAACATGCTGCTAGGTATGTTATCCGATCAAGCACTTATGGGATGGGTGTGCCACTTTGCATGTAAGTCAATTCCACCTAGTTGAGGGTGTGTGCAAAGTATTGTGCCCATCAGATATGCTTTGCATTGTCGATCAAGCATAAAACCCCGTTTTTGGCTTAATGTCATGCACAACCATGAAAAAACACGGTCCTAAGTGTGTTAATCAAACAAGTACTTATCGGATGGGCACTCCAATTTGCACGCAAGTTCGTTTCAACTATGTTCAGATGCGTGCAAAGTATTGTCACCATCGGATATGCTATGTATGGTCGATTACACTTTATACAACATTTTTCCCATAGTGATATGCACATCCGCAAAAAAACACGCCCTTAGGTATGTTATCTGACCAAGTACTTATCGGATAGGTGTGCCTCTTTCAACATTTCAATACCATCTAGGTTAAGGTGTATGAAAAGTATATTGCCCATCGGATATGCTTTGCATGGTCGATCGAGCATTAAATAACATTTTTACCTTAGTGTCATGCACATCCATAAAAAAACACGCTGCTAGGTGTGTTATCCGATCAAGTACTTATGCGATGGGAATGCCGCTTTGCATGTAAGTCAATTCCACCTAGTTGAAGGTGTGTGCAAGGTATTGTGCCCATCGGATATGCTTTGCATTGTCGATCAAGCGTAAAACACCTTTTTTGCCTTAGTGTCATGCACAACCATATAAAAACATGGCCGTAGGTGGGTTATTCAAACAAGTACTTATTGGATGGGGGATCCACTTTTCACGCAAGTCTGTTTCAACTACGTTGAGGTGTGTGCAAAGTATTGTCACCATCGGATATGCTTTGCATGGTCGATCACGCATTATACACCGTTTTTTCCCTAGTGATATGCACATCTGCAAAAAAACACGCCCTTAGGTGTGTTATCTGACCATGTACTTATCGGATGGGTGTGCCTCTTTGAGAACATTTCATTACCACCTAGGTTGAGGCATAGGAAAGGTGTTGTGCCCATCGGATATCCTTTGCATGGTCGATCGAGCATTAAATACTATTTTGGCTCTAGTGTCATGCACATCCGTAAAAAAACACGCTGCTAGGTATGTTATCGGATCAAGCACTTATGGGATGGGTATGCGACTTTGCATGTAAGTCAATTCCACCTAGTTGAAAGTGTGTGCAAAGTATTTTGCCCATCGGATCAAGCATAAAACACTGTTTTTGGCTTAGTGTTATGCACAACCATGAAAAAACACGGTCCTAAGTGTGTTAATCAAACAAGTACTTATCAAATAGGGGCTCCAGTTTGCACGCAAGTCCATTTCAACTAGGTTGAGATGAGTGCAAAGTATTGTCACCATTGAATATGCTCTGCATGGTCGATTACGCATTATACAACGTTTTTCCCGTAGTGATATGCACATCCACAAAAAAACATGACCTTAGGTATGTTATCTGACCAAGTACTTATTGGATGGGTGTGCCTCTTTGAGAACATTTCAAAACCACCTAGGTTGCAGTGTAGGAAAAGTGTTGTGCCCATCGGATATCATTTTCATGGTCGATCGAGCATTAAATACTATTTTTGCTCTAGTGTCATGTACATCCATAAAAAAACACGCTGCTAGGTATGTTATCCGATCAAGCACTTATGGGATGGGTGTGCCACTTTGCATGTAAGACAATTCCACCTATTTGAAGGTGTTTGCAAAGTATTGTGCCCATCGGATATGCTTTGCATTGTTGATCAAGCATAAAACACCGTTTTTGCCTTAGTGTCAAGCACATTTGTAAAAAAACACGGTCCTAGGTGTGTTATTAGATAAAGTACTTATCTAACTAACACACCACTTTTCATGCAACTCAATAACACCTAGGTTGAGGTCAGTGCAAAGTATTGTGCCCATCGGATGTACTATGCATGGTATATCACGTATTAAACTCCGTTTGTGCCTCAATGTCATGCACAACCATAAAAGAACACGCTTTTAGGTGTGTTATCCGACCAACTGCTTATCAGATGGGTGTAGCACTTTGCATGCTATGCAATACCACAATTTTTGAGACTCATGCAAAGTATTGTGCCCATCGGATATGCTTTGCATTGTCGAACTAGCATTAAACACTGTTTTGGCCTTAGTGTCATGCACAACCGTCAAAAAACGCAGTCCTAGATGTGTTATTCGACTAAGTACTTATGGGATGGGCACGCCACTTTGCATGTAAGTCAATAAGACCTAGGTTGAGATGTGTGCAAAGTATTGTGATGATCGGATATGCATTGCATTGTCGATTAAGCATAAAACACCGTTTTTGCCTTAGTGTCATGGACAACAATCAATAAAAAACATGGTCCTAGGTGTGATATTCTAAAAAGTACTTGTCAGATGGGGGAGCCACTTTGCAAGAAAGTCAATTTCAACTAGGTTGATGTGCGTGCACAATATTGTGTCTATCGATTATCCTGTGCATGGGGGATCACACATTATACACCGTTTTCCCCCTAGTGTTATGCACATCCGTCAAAGAACACGCTCTTAGGTGTATTATCATACCAAGTACTTATTGAATGGGCGTTCCACTTTGCATGGAATACCATACCACCTCTTTTGAGGCACGTGCAAAGTATTGTGCCCATCGGATATGCTTTACATGGTAGATTGAGTATTAAATACCGTTTTTGCCTTGGTGTCATGTACAACCGTAAAAAAACATGATCCTAGGTGTATTTTTCAAACAAGTACTTATCGGATGGGGATACCACTTTGCACACAAGTCAATACTGCCTAGGTTGAGGAACATGCAAAGTCTTGTGTCCATTGGATATGCTTTGCATAGTCGATTGCACATTATACACCATTTTATTCCTAGTGTTATGCACAATCATCATAAAATACGTTTGGAGGTTAGTTTGGAGGTGTGTTATCTGAACAAGTACTTATGGGATGGGTGCACCACTTTGTATGCAAGTCAATACGACCTAGGTTGAGGCATGTACAAAGTTTTGTGCCCATCGGAGAAATGTAGATGCGATAATATTTGAAAATTCTCGGTATGTGTATATGTGTGTGTGTGCGGCAAACAATTTTGATACAACAAAGTAAACACCTATTGCACAAATTATGCACTTCATACCTTGAGTATTGTGTCAAAATAAAAGCTGAAATAAGCTTGTTGATGAGGATAAATACGCCCTTGAATAAAAGCACAGTTGTTGTATGACCACAATAGGATCGCTTTGACACCTATGATTTTGCCCACATGTTAGTTTGCAAATAGTATAAAAAATCATATAATGATATATTAATAGTTTGCAAATGTGTATAGCAAGTGAGTAATGGGAAGTGGAAGTGGGAGTGAGGAGGGAGGAGTGGAATGGGAGAGGGAAGTAATAGGGGTGTATGATAATAAGTATAAAAAATAGTTTAATAATATATTAATAGTTTTCAAATGGCAAGTGAGTAATGGGAAGTGGAAGTGAGAGTGGGGAGGGAAGAATGAAATGGGAGAGGGGGAGGTAATAGGGAAGTAGGATAATAAGGGAGTGAAATGAGTGAGGGGAGTTAATAGGGGATGAAAAAGAGGAGGGTGAGATGGGGAAATATGGGATTTTGGGAAATGGGAGGAGTATGGGACGTGGTGGAAATGTGGGATGGGAGTAGTGGCAATGGGGGAGGAAGAAGAAATGGATGGGGGGAGGGCCAATGGAAGATTGGCATGAGGGATG